>NC_090758.1:20552893-20562893 GCF_036898095.1 Palaemon carinicauda
TCCTTGACCTACTTACAATCATAATTTGAGTTTTGTTAGTATTCAACTTCATACCCCATAATTTGAACCATGCACTAATTTTAGCCAAATCTCTATTAAGCGATTCACCTGGTAGTGCTTATCTTTTATCACTTTGTTGTCATGGTTTGACTATATAGAGGAGTAATAGGGGAATTTTGAACGATGTTGGCCCTCTTATATAGATTTTGTTCATTATCAATATTTTAAATATTTTAGATGGTTTCAATTTAATGAAATTTCTGTGTCTTACATTATAAACTACACAAAGCTTTATACTATTTCTAAAGGTTTGAAATTGCCAACAATTTTATATATATATATATATATATATATATATATATATATATATATATATATATATATATATATATATATATATATATATATATATATATATATATATATATATATATATATATATATATATATATATGTATGTATGAAGGACATAACATCTTATATTCTAATGTCCTTCACAATTTTAAAATATTTTCCAATTAGAAATAAAAGAAAATAATATAATATAATTATTTTATTTTCAGCACTCCTTTTATAATAATAATAATAATAATAATAATAATGATAATAATAATAATAATAATAATAATAATAATAATAATAATGATAATAATAATAATAATAATGACAACACCAACAACATTGTTTATGATAATATTTATGACAATAGTAATAACGAAAAAACTACTTAATAATAATAATAATAATAATAATAATAATAATAATGATAATAATATTAATAATAATTAAAATAATAATAATGCTAACAACTCCCTAACCTAAAATCTTTAATAAGCAACTGAGAGAAAACACCAAACTCTTTTCTAAGATATCGCAACAAATTTAGACGTTTAAAAAAAGATATTTGTAAGATATATTTCTAAAACTGTTCTAAACATTTCTGTTCGGACACAAAGGAACCATGACTCTCCAGATCTCCAGCTGACGGCCAACATGGTCTTTTACTCAGAGAGTTTTATCGATCGTGGAAATATATGATCTTTTGATAAAAAACTATGAGGTCTGCTCAAGTGACACTACTTTGTCCCTGGAGGATTGAATGAAAAGCCAGGTGTTCGGGAGTCTTATTTCGGAAAGGGAACGATATTATGTATCTGTTTCTTTTATCTGTGTGATTTCTTTATTTTTTTATTTTTTTTTGTTGAGTCAGGAATTCTAAATATATTATTATTATTATTATTATTATTATTATTATTATTATTATTATTATTATTATTATTATTATTATTATTATGACTGGCCTATAAGGACCCGAAGCGAATGGGAGAGAGAGAGAGAGAGAGAGAGAGAGAGAGAGAGAGAGAGAGAGAGAGGGGGGGGGGGGGTCTGGTATTAACCATATGCATTGCTATTTATTCATGCAAAAGTAAACATAAAAGCAGCAACACTGTGTATAACTCAGTTTCCAATCGAATGTAAACAGCGCGTTCTTTCACCCCATACCAATTCTTACCTAAGTTGTCCAGGCAAAAAGATTGCACTAATCCTCCAAGTTTCCACCTGACATCAGCAGACAATCAGGGACGTTTCAAAATCGACCCTAGGGACTCAATTATCAAGTGGCAGGACAACATTGCGTTGTAATTAAAATGCAATGAACTACATTATCTTAGATTACTGCCTTTGATGGACCTTAGCTGTGACTAGCATTTTGTGGGCGTGAGTTGGCAATTACAACAATTATATTGCATGGCGTTACAAACATATTTTATGTTTGTTGTTTTTTGAAGATTATTTGGTCGTCCTTTCTCTATAAATTTCGTTCAAGTGCAGTTATCTAGATTCTGAAAAAAATTTATTTCCCTCCTTCTTTTTTAAATTAGTTAATTATCTTATCATCAATTTCCTTTTATTTTTCATATTCTATGCCTTTTTATTGAAGAATAAAAAAAATTATCCTCATTTCGTGTATATATATATATATTTTTAATTAAATATAAAGGATATAATATTGTTATCAGTTTCTGCCAAAGCAGCCATTCAGCATCATACTCAAATGATGTACCAGCCTCAGTTGAAGATATGTAGCCAAGGTCCTTTATAATCAATTGCAAAGCCATGTTTGGGTCTTACATTTTTGTTGTTATACATAAGGACATCCAACACATTTTTTAATTCCTTTATCTTGAAGCCAAGGAAACACATTTGTGGTTCAAGTCCTATCATGTCATTATGGACAATATTTTCCTTATTACGACTCAACCTCGCATTACAAATGATCAAATTGCTATTGGTCGTGTTGAATTGTAACCACGTCGCCAAATACTACAACGTAAGCCAAGTGTCAGCTTATGATTTGTAATTAAAGGGATATGCGGTACGAGCTATACGTTGAATCAAGTTTTGGGCTTTTCTATAGCTTACAATCAAAATTATATAATTCATAACATAGTGAAAGCAACAGATAAGACTGTTGTCACAAATTTAGGAAATTTATATAGGATACAATTATGTTATATTACATACGTACATACACATATATACATACATATATACATACATACATACATACATCATCATCTCTTACTTCTATAGATATTTTTTTCTTCTTAAAACCATCCTTACTGTACTCCCTTAATTTGAAGTGGCTATCCTGGAGGGTATTTAGCCTTGCATGGTGTATTGGCTCCTTCATGTTGACCAGTTTTTCCGACTTTTTACTATAGTCTATGGGTTTAATCAATCACTTTATTTATAATTCTGTACATATTGTTTTTGTTATAATTATTGTTAGTCTAGTTTTTAAGTATGATGTCTCTTTTCTACTTCTATTATTTCTTATGCGGTCTGGAGACAATGAGAGAAATTCTGGACCAGTACGTCCTAGATTTCGTCCATGTCGTTTTCTGTATTGCAATATTCGTGGTCTTCATGTAAATATACAAGACCTTACAGTTGTGTTCAGACAGTATGATATTTTGCTGTGCTCAGAAACTTTTATTTCTAATATGAGGCACTTCTCTGAGCTCCTTATAAGTGGTTTGAAGAAACCAATAATGTTGAAACGGGATGCCATCCCTAGAGCCAGGGGAATGGCGGTTTATATTAGGACCGAGTACCCTGATTCTCATAAATCCTGCTATCAATGTGGATGTCATGATATTCAAGTAATAAAAGTTTATGGCAGGCATAACAACTTTTATTTGTGTTCCATTTACCGGAATCCATACATGGATGATTCTATCTTCGATAGTCTTCTTACCATTATGACTAAGATACAAGAAGATGATAGAAAGGCTTCTTTTGTCTTTTTTGGTGATTTTAATGCTCACCATAGGGAGTGGTTAAGTTCTATCTCTCCTACCAATCGCATTGGCTTAAGAGCTTTACACTTTGCCTCGGAAACAGGCTGTGAGCAAACCCTATATGAAGCTACTCACAGGTCTGGTAATTGCTTGGACCTCGTATACACTGACTCCCCTGGCGTTATAACTAGAAAGGTTGATTCTCCTGTCGGGACATCTGATCATCCCTTGATTTCATTAGTAGCGAGGACTGAACAGCCTGTCCCTGATATATCATACTTTTGTGAAATTCATATGAAATCCCATGCAGACTGTAAAGGGATTTTGCATGATATTTTGTGCTTGAATTGGCCACAATTATATAGTAGTGTAGATCCTATTGTCCCTTTGAATGAGAATCTAGTCAACATAATTGATAGGCGTAGCCCTTCTCGTGAGCTAAGGTACCGAGTGAAGGACAAACCATGGTTCAATGATGATTGTAGACGTGCTTATTTGGAGAAGCAAGAGGCCTTTCGTCTTTGGAAGGGTAACAGATCATATTTGACCTGGAACACCTATACTCAGCTTCGAGCTTTTGCTCAGAGAGTTTATGCCTCAAGTGGAAAGGAATACAATTTAACCATAAAAGAAACCCTTTCTGGTACAACTCAAGAACATAAATGGTGGTCTACCCTTAAATCTGCACTCTTTGGTGTAGATGCAACAGTTCCTCCTTTACTTAAACCAGATGGCTCAGTCACTCACTGTCCAAAGGAAAGTGCAAACCCTGTTGGCTGATGTTTTTAACAGTGAATAGCGTAATGGAAAACTTGAACTTTCTTATTCCTGTTTTCCTAAGGCTACAATAACTAGTTTAGTTTTCGATCTCGTGAGATTAAAGCTCTGTTGATGGACCTTGATGCTTAAGGAGGTGTAGGCTCAAATGGCATTTTTCCTTTGTTTTTTATAAAGACGGTAGATTTCTTAGCTCCAAAGTTATCTGTTATTTTGCGTAAGTTAGCAAGAGGAGGAGCTTTTAGCACTAGTTGGAGAATTGTTAATATTACTCTTTCAATGCAAATGTGTTTGTGGTAGCTCAAGTCCTACTGATTACCACCCAATTTCCATAATTCCCATATTATCTAATGTTTTTTAACGTCTTCTGGCAAAACGTCTTAATAGGTTTGCTGAAGGTAATCATCTATTCCCTAGTTTGCAATTTGGTTTTCGTAAAGGCCTTGGAGCATGTGATGCCCTTCTTACAATCTCCAATGCTGTAAAGAAATCCCTTAATTGTGGTCAGGAAGTTCGTATGACTGGCCTTGCTTTTAGTGCTGCCTTTGACCGTGTTAATCATGAGGCCCTTGTTTTAAAACTCAAACAGTTGGGAGTGGGTGGGTCGTTTCTTAGCATTATTATTGAATTTTTAAGTAATAGATCTCAAAGAGTTGTTGTTGATGGTCACCATAGTGAGTATAGGAATGTGATATCCAGTGTTCCACAGGGTAGTGTTCTTGGCCCATTACTTTTCATAATATATACATATGACATGTGGTTTGGCCTAGAAAACAAGCTTGTTGCATATGCATATGATGCTTTCTCATTGCATCAATTCCAACCCCTGGATGTAGATCTGGGGTTGGTGAATCCCTTAATAGAGATTTAGCTAAAATTAGTGCATGGTGCAAATTATGGGGTATGAAGTTGAATCCTAATAAAATTCAAAGTATGATTGTAAGTAGGTCAAGGACGGTGGCTTCTTACCATCCGGATCTCAGTATTGATAAGGTTTCTTTAAATTTGTATAACTCTTTTGAAATTTTAGGTGTGATTCTCGACGGCAAATATACTTTTCAGGGGTGTGTCTTCTTCAATTGCAAAAAAAATTGGGTTATTGAGAAAGTCTTACAAGATTTTCGGTGATCAATGTATTCTGAAGAAGTGTTTTAATTCTTTCATTCTACCTTGTTTTGAGTATTGTTCTCCTGTCTGGTCTTCAGCTGCTGATTCTCATCTTAATTTGTTGGACAGAAACTTACTGTCTATTAAATTTCTTATTCCTGATCTAGATATTAATCTTTGGCACCGTCGTTCAATTAGTTCATTATGCATATTGCATAAGGTTTTTTCATAACTCTGACCATCCTTTACCTTCAGATCTCCCTGGACAATTCTATCTTGTTCGTAATACTAGGCAGGCAGTCAATTCTAATAGCCAGGCCTTCTCCATCATTAGGCTCAATACTACACAGTGTTCTAGAAGGTTTATTCTAGCTGTTACCAAGTTGTGGAATGATCTTCCTCATCTGGTAGTTAAATCAGTAGAACAAAAGTTCAAAGTTGGAGCAAACGTTTTTATGTTGACCAGGCTGACAGGAGCCTTTTTATAGTTTATATATAACATATCTGTTTTTGACGTTGGTAATAGTTTATATAGGACATATCTGTTTTGACGTTGTTACTGTTTTTTAGAATGATTTATTGTTAATTTATTCTCTTAATTTATTTATTTCCCTATCTCCTTTCCTCACTGGGTTATTTTTCCCTAGTGGAACCCTTGGGCTTATAGCATCTTCCTTATCCAACTAGGGTTGTAGCTTAACTAGTTATACTGATAATAATAATAATAATAATAATAATAATAATAATAATAATAATAATAATAATAATAATACAAAAGGGCTTCGGTTGGATTTCACCAGTGGTCTCTATCTTGTTATTTTAATTCCATATTTCTCTATTTATTACCGTAGATTTAACGCTTCATGGTCCTCAGCCATGTAGGCCTGTATCTTGCAACTCTTCTAGTCCCATGTGAAGCCCGTCTAACCATTTGGTGAACTAATCTCTCTTGGGGAGTGCGAAGATCATACCCAAACCATCTCCATCTACCTCTCATCGTGATGTTATCCACATAAGGCACTCGAGTAATCTCTCTTACAGTTTCATTTCATATCCCTTCTGCTATTTAGCTCCCAATATCCTTCTGAGGGCTTTATTCTCAAATGTACTAAATCTATTAGAAATTGTTTTATTGTCCTACCATCAATTTTGTCAATATAGTAACCCCAATCTCACCAAACTGATATATAGTCTAATTGTTATAGATCACATCAGACAACTTCCTCAAAACTTTCCACGGACCCTTATATCTAGGTTCAAGAAAATTGTCAGAGTCCATACTCAAAACTAACGCCATTTCCCCCGGTTCAAGCGAACAGGCTTTAGAATTTCTGTTATAAACAACATTCATTCTATTTTGCGCAATACCTAAATTATCCCTCGTAAACTTCCAGGTGCTAACCATGCGTTTCCTTTAATCATCCACAAATTCTCCTACCTTTATTCACCCCCTTCGATCGGCACCAAATGCTTCACAAAAAATGTCCAAAGGGCCATGACTTTGTGACCAAAAGTTAGGTAGAAGGGGGCTACACCGGTGGAGGCATTGGGGTGATCCCTAACTGCAAACAGGGCTAGCGGAAGTTCCTTGTCCCACTCACTGCCATGGGCATATCAGTTTTTCTTCAATATAGACCTAAACGTTTGG
This sequence comes from Palaemon carinicauda, assembly GCF_036898095.1. NCBI lineage: Eukaryota > Metazoa > Arthropoda > Malacostraca > Decapoda > Palaemonidae > Palaemon > Palaemon carinicauda. The sequence continues at coordinate 20,559,731 of NC_090758.1, forward strand.
TGGAACCTTTCCATGACACCCTGACTCTCCGGATGGTACGGAACACTCGTAATGTGCCGAATGGCCAGTTCGGCAGATTTATTCCTAAACATTTTACTCGTGAAGTTAGCTCCAGAACCGGTCTGTATAACCTGTGGTAGATCGTATCAGGAAAAAAAATTCAATTAGTTTTTCAAAAACTACTTTAGAGGTGATTTTCCTCAGCGGGCAAGCTTCGGGAAATCTAGAGGCTCTATCCATAATCGTTAAAATACACACATAACCCGTTTTTGTCTTAGGTAAAAGACCTTCCAAATCTACTACCAATTCCGAAAAAGGCCCTTTTATAATAGGAAAAGGATTTAAGGGGGGCTTCGGAATAATTTGGTTGTGTTTTCCTATTACCTGACAAACTACACATTTTTTCACAAAACATTTTACTAACAATTTCATCTCAGGCCACCAACAATACAGGGCCAGTTTATGGAGAGTTTTCCATACCCCAAAATGACCTGAAAGTAGATTATTGTGAGCGAGACTAACTATGGATTCCTGAAACTGAGAAGGGACCACCATTTGTTCGATCCGAGAAGTCTTACTCGAGTCATCAGACGGGGGTTAACTAAATTGATACAATATATTATTGATCAACCCAAACCGAGGACTAGTTAGGTCATTAATATCCCCTGACTAAAATTTAGATTCAGCTCTCTGAGTCTTAATGAAAGCTGAACGGTACCAGTCGGGTTTCAAATCATTAATAACAATAGGATTATTCATTTCATCTACTGACCCGGGTCTTTCTACATCTACCTCTAAACTACTCAGTAACAGATCATTATCCTTATCTAATTCAGCAGCTCTGGCCGAGGCACGGGTCGTTACAGAAACAGGATAAGCCTCGACGGACAAAATGGCAAATAATTCACAACCTTCCCTGCTATGCAGGTCATTTCCCAAAAAGCCGTCAATACCATGGATAGGGATATTATCTACTACGGCCAACTCGGTAACCCTATTATATCCAGGGAAAGATAACCTAACCTCCACCAATGGAGCAGAAACAACAGTGTTAGGGAACCCTCCCAGAACAACATAATTACCTGAATACGCTTCCAAATCAGGTAAAGAGGTAAATAACACCAGAGACCGAGCTGAGCCAATGTCTCTTAAAAACTTCACATTGATGGGGCCTGATTCAAGGATTATCTTACCCGGCCATACATATTTGTCAAAATTAAGTCATGCATTCTTAGGACTAGCAGAAGGATTATTACTACTGTCTACACTAATGCTAACTATTGGCGGTTTTTCACCCTTACCGCTAGCATCAGAACTGGTTGAAATCAATGATACAGGATTCTGCCCATCTCTTTCTATGTACCTCCTACGGGCATGGCACTGGTTCTGGAAGTGTCCTGGTTTGTTACACCAGAAACAAGTTCTTTGACGTCCAAAACCCAGGTTATTGTACCTATTAGGGTTATTGGACACGGGCATACCCTTATTGCCAAAACTACGTTGAGGGGGAGGCCCTCCAGATATGCCCACTTTATTGCCACCTGAAAAAGAATTGGCCTTGTTTTTATATATAGACGAGGAAAGTTCTACTCTATTTACATTATTAAACACACGAGAAGATGGATCAGTTCTACCCGGATAACTAAAGCTACAGGCTCCAGAACGATGAGTTAACACATTTTCATCGGCCAATTGGGCAGCGTTACTCACTTTCACTACCTTGACCTCCTCGAGATAAACTCGTAACTCCTTGCATAGTGCCTTCTTGAACTCTTCAAGGAGCAACAATTCCCTCAACGAAGCAAACAATACTACCTGACGACTCTTTATCCAGTCGTCGAACTGGTTCTCCTTAACCCACGCAAATATTACAAATAACTGGGAATGGTGTTTGTTGTCACTTATGAATTTTAAACGGTAGGCCTCAGGTACCAAATGATATGTCTTAAGGACCAGTGCTTTGACTTTATGGTAGTCCCTGGCAAATCATTTCTACATGGTATTATACACCTGGATTGCCTTGCCCACCAACCTGCATAGGATCAATACAGTCCAAATTTCCGACGGCCAAGACAATTGGTTAGCAACTTGCTCAAGTGTCTTGAAAAAAACTGGCACCAACTTCAAGTCGGCACCCAAATTGAACCTGTCATTATAATTACCCCTGGGGGAACTGATCATCTGTAAATTAATATTAGCCACCCCTAACTCATGACGCCTTGCCTTCTAGTTCTCCTCAAATTCTAATTTCTTCAACTCAATCCGTTTGCTAATTAATTTAAATTCTACTTCCTCCTTGGATTCTCCCAACACAGGAACCGACACTAGAGGTTCCTCAGGCCTATGATAAATGGTTTTGATGGAACCACTACCTTTGGGTATATCGGAGGGACCTTCAAAAATAATACCTGTGCGGGCAGGATCATCAAATAACGTTTGCCCCGCTTCCAGGCTCACCGGTTCCTCCTCTGAATAGGCCTCAAAAATACTACCTCACCCTTCACTATCTTTTCTACTTTCACCAATTAAATTTTTAGCCTCCTCTACATCGTGAGAAATCCTATCACTAATGACCAAAAGGACTTCTTTTTTAGAGCCCGCAGGCTTCAGCGGAAGACCTAACCATTGCACACATACCACTAATTGTTTTCTACTTAACACCGTCAAATGCTTAGTACAGTCGACCGAACCTAAAAATTCGGCCAGATCAAGTACAAAATCCTCCATGGTAATAAATATATCGAGGGAGAAAGGTAATATAATATAATCAATACAAAAATATAGAAAACTAAACTAAGTGCCGTTCGACGGACCAAAACAATCATGTCACAGTCGCCAATTTGTTACGACCACTGTGAGGCGTAACTAAAGTTCTTTCAATGATTGTTGTCAGTAAAAATATAACTCAGGGCTAATGGTAAGAGGAAACAAAATACTCAATAAACTTCACAATATTTAATACTTAAATCTAACAATAATACAAGTCAACCTTGTCTGATATTGCAAATACCAAAACCATACGATCAAAAATACCCAATACACATAAGCCTTAATCACTCTGGATTCCCAATAATTAATGAGCTAAGGCTCAAACAAAGATATAACAAAATTAAATACTTAACCTGATTGGATCCTTAAACTTAGCTGGCCAGACCACACATTA
>NC_090758.1:20567893-20580393 GCF_036898095.1 Palaemon carinicauda
GAAGATGATAGAAAGGCTTTTTTTGTCTTTGTTGGTGATTTTAATGCTCACCATAGGGAGTGGTTAAGTTCTATCTCTCCTACCGATCGCCATGGCTTAAGAGCTTTAGACTGCCACTGAATCAGGCTGTGAGCAAATCATAAATGAAGCTACTCACAGGTCTGGTAATTGCTTGGACCTCGTATACACTGACTCCCCTGGCGTTATAACTGGTAAGGTTGGTTCTCCAGTCGGGACATCTGATCATGCCTTGATTTCATTATTAGTGAAGACTGAGCAGCCTGTCCCTGATATATCATATTCTTGTAACATTTATATGAAATCCCAAGCAGACTGGAATTGGATTTTACATGATCTTTTGTGCTTGAATTGGTCACAATTATATAATAGTGTTGATCCTGTTGTCCCTTTGAATGAGAATCTAGTCAACATAATTGATAGGCGTATCCCTTCTCGTGTGCTAAGGTACCGAGTGAAGGACAAACCGTGGTTCAATGATGATTGTAGACGTGCTTTTTTTGGAGAAGCAGGAGGCCTATCAACTTTGGAAGGGTAACAGATCAGATTTGACCTGGATACCCTATACTCAGCTTCGAGCTTTTGCTCAGAGAGTTTATGCCTCAACTGAAAAGGAGTACAATTAAACCATAAAAGAAACACTTTCTGGTACAACTCAGGAACATAAATGGTGGTCTACCCTTAAATCTCCACTCTTTGGTGTAGATGCAACAGTTCCTCCTTTACTTAAACCAGATGGCTCAGTCACTCACTGTCCAAAGGAAAAGGCAACCCTTTTGGCTGATGTTTTTGACAGTAAACAGAGTAATGAAAAACTTGAACTTCCTCATTCCTGTTTTCCTGAGGCTAAACTAACTAGTTTAGCTTTTCGATCTCGTGAGATTAAAGCTCTGTTGATGGACCTTGATGCTTATGGAGGTGTAGACCCAAATGGTATTTTTCCTTTGTTTTTTATAAAGACAGCACATTTCTTAGCTCCAAAGTTATCTGTTATTTTGCGCAAGTTAGCAAGAAGAGGAGCTTTTAGCACTAGTTGGAGAATTGGTAATGTTATTCCTCTATGTAAATGTGTTTGTGGTAGCGCAAGTCCCACTGATTACCGCCCAATTTCCATAACTCCCATATTATCTAAAGTTTTTGAACGTCTTCTGGCAAAACGTCTTAATAGGTTTGCTGAAGGTAATCATCTACTCCCTAGTTTGCAATTTGGTTTTCGTAAAGGTGTTGGAGCATGTGATGCCCTTCTTACAATCTGCAATGCTGTACAGAAATCCCTTGATTGTGGTCGGGAAGTTCGTATGATTGGCCTTGATTTTAGTGCTGCCTTTGACCGTGTTAATCATGAGGCCCTTGTTTTCAAACTGAAACAGTTGGGAGTGGGTGGGTCGTTTCTTAGCATTATTATTGATTTTTTAAGTAATAGATCTCAAAGAGTTGTTGTTGATGGGCACCATAGTGATTATAGGAATGTGATATCCGGTGTTCCACAGGGTAGTGTTCTTGGCCCATTACTTTTCATACTATATACACATGACATGTGGTTTGGCCTAGAAAACAAGCTTGTTGCATATGCAGATGATGCTACTCTCTTTGCATCAATTCCATCCCCTGAATGTAGATCTAGGGTTGTTGAAGCCCTTAATAGAGATTTAGCTAGAATTAGTGCATGGTGTAAATTATGGGGTATGAAGTTGAATCCTAACAAAACTCAAAGTATGATTGTAAGTAGGTCAAGGACGGTGGTTCCTCAACATCCGGATCTCCGTATTGATAATGTTTCTTTAAATATGTATGACTCTCTCAAAATTTTAGGTGTGATTCTCGACAGTAAATTTACTTTTGAGAAACATATAAGGTCTGTGTGTTCTTCAATTTCACAAAAAATTGGCTTATTGAGAAAGTCTTTCAAGATTTTCGGTGATCAATCTATTCTGAAGAAGTGTTTTAATTCTTTCATTCTACCTTGTTTTGAGTATTGTTCTCCTGTCATGTCTTCAGCTGCTGATTCTCATCTTAATTTGTTGGACAGAAACTTACGGTCTATTAATTTTCTTATTCCTGATCTAGATATTAATCTCTGGTACCGTCGTTAAATTAGTTCATTATGCATGTTGCATAAGATTTTTCACAACTCTGACCATCCTTTACATTCAGATCTCCCTGGACAATTCTATCCTGTTCGTAATACTAGGCAGGCAGTTAATTCTAATAGCCAGGCCTTCTCCATCATAAGACTCAATACTACGCAGTACTCTAGAAGTTTTATTCCAGCTTTGACCAAGTTGTGGAATGATCTTCCTAATCGGGTGGTTGAGTCAGTAGAACTTCAAAAGTTCAAAGTTGGAGCAAATGCCTTTTTGTTGACCAGGCGGACATAGTCTTTTTATAGTTTATTTCTGACATATTTGTTTTTGATGTTGTTGATAGTTTATTATGTGACATGTCTGTTTTGACGTTGTTTCTTATTTTAGAATGATTTATTGTTAATTTGTTCTCTTCCTTTATTTATTTCCTTATTTCCTTTCCTCACTGGGCTATTTTTCCCTGTTGGAGCCCCTGGGCTGATAGCATCTTGCTTTTTCAACTAGGGTTGTAGCTTGGATAGTAATAATAATAATAATAATAATAATAATATTAATAATAAAAGAAAAGGTATTCTCGCTCCCAATATACATATTTCAATTTCAAACATAGGGGTCTTCTTTTCAGATTATTTTTTATGTGCCATTTTGGATATAATTATCAGATCTCATCTTACCTTGCATGGGATGATGACTCTGTTCTCCTCGATAGGAAATAAGATGGACTTTTATTTTCCTTATAGTGAATAATGATTAATGACCTGATTGATTATATATCTATACATATATAAATATATATATATATATATATATATATATATATATATATATATATATATATACATATATATATATATATATATATATATATATATATATCTTTATATATATATATATATATATATATATATATATATATATATATATATATATATACATATATATATATATATATATATATATATATATATATATATATATATATATATATATATATATATATAGATAGATAGATATACTTATATATAAATATAAATATATATATATATATATATATATATATATATATATATATATATATATATATATATATTTATATATATATATATATATATATATATATATATACTGTATATATATATATATATATATATATATATATATATATATATATATATATATATATATATATATATATATATATATATATATATATATATATATATATACGAGTATCAATCACTTATATCAATTTGTCCATATCCTTAAAATTCATGGGATGATTTTCCATTGTAAGATTTAAGAAAACAAAACGTAATTTTTAGCTCCTCATCTAAAGGAGTCTCTAAGATCACTTTTTTTTTTTTTTAGAAATCTACCAATTCTCCAATGCATACCAAATGCATATATCACAATAAATCATAATGTCATCATCCAAATGGTATAACTTCATTGCCATATAACCCAGTCCTTCAAATTTAATATTTACAAAAAAACTACCATATCCCCATTTACATATTCCTATTGGCATTCTTCTATCGGATAGTCATTTGCCTAATTTTGTGCTTAGTCAGCAATATTGAATAGACCTGATTGTGCTTATCTTTTATAACTCTGATGTGATGGCATAACTAGATAGAGGAGTAAAAGAGGAATTATGATAGATAATGGTATATAAGTTTCAATACAAATATTTTAGATATTTTTTGGATGGTTTCAGAATTTTAAAATTTCTGCATATCACAATTAAAACTAATCAAATATTCCTAAAATGTAATTACGTTGGAGGCTCTGAAAAGATTGTGAAAAATAATTATATATATATATATATATATATATATATATATATATATATATGAATATATATATATATATATATATATATATATATATATATATATATATATATACATATATATATATATATATATATATATATATATATATATATATATGTATAAATATATGTATATACATATATATATATATATAAGTATATATATATATATATATATATATATATATATATATATATATATATATATATATATACTTATATATAGTTATAAATATATGCATAAATATATATATATATATATATATATATATATATATATATATATATATATATACTTATATATAGTTATAAATATATGCATATATATATATATATATATATATATATATATATGTATATATATATATATATATATATATATATATATAAATTATATATATATATGTTTATATATATACATATATATATATATATATATATATATATATATATATACATATACATGTATATATATATATATATATATATATATATATATATATATATATATATATATATATATATATATATATATATATATATTCTTTGTTGATTGGCATAGAAATACCGTAAATAAACGCTAGTAATAGGACATATCAGAGGCCTTTTTCCTACAGCAGACTGGTTACGTCTATCGATAATGATGAGAGAGAGAGAGAGAGAGAGAGAGAGAGAGATCAGTTCCACACTTCATGCCCTATTTGTTTATTCATGCAAATATAAACATGCAACCAGCCATACAATCTATACACCCATGTCCCAATCAAATGTAAACACCGCGTTCCCTCGTCCCACAGCAATTCCTACTAAACCTCCGACTTTCCGATTAACATCAGCAGACAAACAAGCACATTTCCAAATCAATCCTGTGATTACATTATCATGTGGCACGACAACATCCTATTGTCATTATGAAGCAATGAACTATATTTACTTGGATTACTGGTTTCTATGGAAATTAGCTGCCACTGGAATCTTGTTGTGGAGAGTTGCCAATTATCACAATTAGATTGTATAGTGTTGCCAACATATTTTTTTTTCTTTTTGTTTATCAAATATTGTTGGCTCTTATTTTCTCTGAAAAATTGGTTTTAAGTATTGTTATCTATATTATAAAACTTAATTCTTACCTTGTTTGTAGATAGTAGGTGGGCCAAGGCTCCATCCTCCTGTTATAATACTATCGCTTGACAGTTGTTGGGTCCTTTGATTAGCCAGACAGTATTACATTTGACCCCTCTCAGGTACCAGCTCATTTTTCATTTTCCTACGACTGTTTAGTACCTCTAACAGTAAGGCATTTGTTGACCGAATGCCCCAATTATAACAACTTAAGGAATAGATATTTGTTTGAGGCTCGAGGTGAGGGTGGCAGGTTCATCCTTGCCAAGATTCTTAGAAATGATGTGTCCTACCATGCAAGTGGCATTTTTTGATTTATTTCAGAAGAAGGTCTTCTGAAAAATATTTAACTTTTTTTGACATTCAACTTTTATGATTTTAATTGAATACTCTTTCATTTTTTATTTTATTTTATTTTTTATTTTTGTATACATAAATTAAATGTTACCGGCGTCATAATCTTAGATGTCAGGATGCCTGAAAACTTTAAATCAATCAATCATTTTCCTACATATACACCAGATAGTCTGGCCTATTCATTCCACATACACTTCTATTCTCATATACTTGCCAACACTGAGATTACCAAACAATTCTTCTTCGCTCAAGGGGTTAAATACTACACTCTTTGTTTTCTATGGCTACTATTCTCTTGGTAATGTTACAAGAGACTCTTTAGCTATGGTAAACAGCTCTTCTAGGTGAATGACACTCAAAAATCAAATCATTGTTCCCCTGTTCTGGGTACTGCCATAGCTTTCTTTACCATGGTTTTCTACTTTTTTGGGTTAGAGTTCTCTTGCTTGAGGGTACAATCGGGACCAATAGTCTATCTTATACCTCTTCCTATCGTTTAAGGTTTTATATTTTATATGTGAACATTTTACTTTAATATCATTGTTCATAAAATTCTCTTGCAGTATTTCATATTTCCTTTCCTCACTGAGCTATTTTGACTTTTGGTCCCCTAAGCTTATAGCGTCTAAACTTTCCAACTAGGGTTGTATTTTAGCAAGTAATAATAATAATAATAATAATAATAATAATAATAATAATAATAATAATAATAATAATTAGTTTCCTTCATATAATTTTTCTCATTGTTTATTTTTTTTATTTTATAACTTTTTATTAAAAATAGTTATTAAACTTTATATTTCCAGATTTAGTCTACTCGTATATTGTTTTATAAAGGAAATGTAGACAAAAGTGTATGATTGAATATAAAAATATATTATTGGCATGAGACTTGGCAAAGGAATTCCTTCTGCATCTGATTCAAATTACACCTCAGCTTTGGTGGAGAATATGTGTATTTTACATAAGGACATCCAACACACTGCTTTTTCCTTTATGTTTAAGCCAGGGTCACACACATATGTGAATCAAGTCCTTTCGTGTCATTAGGGTCAATATTTTCCTTATGACGACTCACCTTCGCTATTATTGATGATTAAGTCATCCTCAGTCGTCTTGAATCGTAACCGAGTCGTCAAATATTACGACATGCCCGTAATGTCAGCTTATGATTTCTATTCAAAGGGATACGACGTCTAAGCTATAGGTTAGAGTAAGTTCTAAGGTTTTTTTATAACGTATAACAAAATTATATGATTCAAAGTGTAGCGAAAACCGCAGACAAGACTTTGATCTAATATCTCGGAAATTTATTGATAATAAAACCTATGTTTTATTAAATACATACATACATACATACATACATACATACATACATACATACATACATACATACATAAAATTAAATAAAATATTTGACTACTAAGTCACCAAATACTTTTGCTGTCAAAGTCTCTCTAGCTTAAGAAGACAAACCTAAGAGGAAGTACTCATAATAAAGAATAATTTTTTCCTTGGGTCTCCAAACCTTAAGCTAGGGGAATTCCCTATTAAATTCTATTTGTGACTTTATATTCGTGAATTGTAAGAGTTATTTATGTATACTTATGTATTCATACAAATATATCTATGCATGAGTAAATATAAGTAAAGCAATACCAAATTTTAGACAAACTCTCATAAAAATTGCCTTTTCTTCCATCGCAGACTGAGAGATTGGAAGACAAAAATACATCCTTACGTCATTGCATCAAAGACGTCTAATTTGATATCTTTATAACTAATCTATGATATCAAAGTTCCAATGGTGAATTGAAACAAGGAATTATTATTATTATTATTATTATTATTATTATTATTATTATTATTATTATTATTATTATTATTATTATTATTATTATTATTATTATTATTATTGTTGTTGTTGTTGTTGTTAACCAAAAATTTTTCCTGACTTGTCCGAACAACTCCCCTTCCCAAAGACAAACTTCGAGCCAATAGTTTCCTTTTGGCAAGGGAGGTGTTGAGAAGGGCGTCAATCATCTGCCCTTCTGTTCAACTGTCAGATTTTGGTCACAATGTCAGAGATTTAAACTCAATTTACAATATTATTATCGCATTCAAAAACCTTCTTTCAGATGCGGGAAATATTCTTGCATGAAAATTTATGGATTCATGGATATTCTGAATCATTTTTCTTCTTTGTAAGATGCAAACTACAATTATGTACTAAAGATGTCACATGAAAGTATTTCTTCTAAAACATTTGGTAAATAAAATCTGTATATTTCCATTCCTAGATCCTTGTAACAATTATTACATGTTATGAATTTCGGTGGTTCAATATATAGAAGTGTAGCTAGTTCCTGAAAGTTTCGAACAAATAGAAATACATATTCCATTACAATAGAATGGAGATATTGCTTCTACTTTTTGTACTTTTTACGTATTTATATAAAATATTTTTGTCCTTTTATGAAATTATCTGTTCGCAGAAATAGAAAAGAAAAATTGTCTTTAGATAAACATATGTTTTCTCAGAAGGATTGAAGAAGTATTTTGGTTTTGTGAAGATTATCTTAATCTGTTGGATTATTCTGAAAAGAAAACATCAATCTGAATGTTAATATAAGAATCTTTATTATTTGCAGTAGTTATTTACCTACATGTTTTATATCTTTAATGTTAAATGATAATCCGTAGATCGCCCATAAAATGGCCCATGAAGGCAGTTAGTGATAGTCATTGAACAGCATATAAATTTGGAAACAGAATATTCCAGTATAAAAATAATTCTCTCTACCTTCATTTCCTTTCACAACAAGAAAGAAAGCTATAGTTTTCTGTTTTTTTTTCCTTTTTTTTATTGCAGTTTTGCTTCTTTTCAACTGATTACCAATAGATGGCCTCAGTGCTGCTTTTTCGAGAAAATATAACCAGATCATTCCAGTTTAGAAGAACTTGTCCTGTTCCACCGATTGCACAATAGATTAATTGTCCAGAGAGAGAGAGAGAGAGAGAGAGAGAGAGAGAGAGAGAGAGAGAGAGAGAGAGAGAGAGAGAGAGAGAGAGAGAATAATATCAGGCTCTCTTCACAAGAGCCAGTTCTGTTTCTGTAGAGAAATATTTCTGCTCGTTAAGAGGCATGTCTTCACTATATTGCCTCCATCGTGTGAAGAGTAGCCAATGTGTATATTCTTTTCATCTTTTATTACGAAAATATTCTGTGGTTAAGCTTGACAATAAGTTCGTGATATTTACATTTCTATATTTAAATTCAATAAATAAACAACTCATGACAGGAGTTCATAAATCGTTACATATTCAAGTAGGCCTATTATTATTATTATTATTATTATTATTATTATCATTATTATTTGCTAAGTTATAACCCTAGTTGTAAAAGCAGGATGCTATAAGCCCAGGGGATCCAATAGGATAAATAGCCCAGTGAGGAAAGGGAACAAGGAAATTAAATCTTTTAAGAGGAGTAACAACAATAAAATAAATATCTACTATATAAACTATAAAAAAAATATTAACAAAACAAGAGGAAGATAAACAAGACAGAACAGCGTGCCAGGGTGTACCCTCAAGCAAGAGAACTCTAACCCAAGACAGTGTAAGATAATGGTACAGAGGCTCTGGCACTACCCAAGACTAGAGAGCAATGCTTTGATTTTGGGGTGTCCTCCTACAAGAGCTGCTTACCGTAACTAAAGAGTCTCTTCTACCCTTACCAAGAGGAAAGTAGCCACTGAACAATTACAATACAGTATTTAGCCTCTTGAACGAAGAGGTGTTGGGTAATTTCAGTGTTTTCAGGAGTATGAGGAAACGTGAGAATCTGTAAAGAATAGGCCAGACTATTCGTTGTATGTGTAGGCAAAGTAAAAAATTATCCGTAACCAGAGAGAGGGATCCCATGCATTACTGTCTGGCCAGTCAAAGGATCCAATAACTCTCTAACGGTAGTATCTTGACGGGTAGCTGGTGCCCTGGCCAACCTAATACCTACCTACCTAGCTATCTGAAAAAAATAATAAGTTTAACGTTTTGTTTTTATCTCCATCTACCCTCACCATGATCTCATCTATGATGCGTGAGGTGGAAGACGATGAATGGACAAGTATTGATTTAAAAGTCAAGATAGAGACGACTGGCAGAATCTAACCGAGGCCCTTAGTGTGAAATAGGCGTAGGAGGAGATTATGATGATGGTTAGATGTGGACAATAATAATGAGTCTATTATGAAGGTTTTCTGGCAAAATGTTAAATACTTTTAACACATATTAACTATTTTCTCAATCTATCTTTCACTTATTTTACAGTTTTTTTTAAACGAATTGGGGAAGGGGTAAATGAAGAAACACAAATAAGTACCTTATGCTATTATACAGGAACTGAATTGCCTAAGAGACCTGTATGAGTGTTCTGATCAAGTATGTTCGGTGGAGAAATTCATACGACGCAGTTAACAATGTGACATACTTACATGGGTGGAGTCTGTGATTCGGTTATAGGAATTATGCAGCTTGGTTTAGCATACTAATCAAAAAGTAAAAAAAAAAAAAAAAAAAGGGAAGGAAAAAAAACGTATTTACATGACTAATGAAAGTTGAATTTGTGAATACATTATACTGTACGTTAAGTGATAGAAAAGATTATTCATGTAATTTTATGTATGTATATTATAAATTGTAAAAATTGTATATTTACAATTTTAACAATTTAAAAAAAGGAAAAATACATATTTATATGACTAATTATTATTATTATTACTAGCCAAGCTACAACCATAGATCGAAAAGGTAAATGCTATAAGCCTGAGGGCTCCAATACGGAAAAATGGCCCAGTGAGGAAAGGAAATAAGGAAATAAATAAATGATGAGAACAAATTAACAATAAATCATTCTAAAAACAGTAACGACGTCAAAAATAGATATGTCATATATAAACTATTAACAACGTCAGAAACAGATATGTCTTATATACACTATAAAAAGACTCATGTCAGCCTGGTCAATATAAAAAACATTTGCTCCAACTTTGAACTTTTAAGTTCTACTGATTCAACTACCCAATTAGGAAGATAATTCCACAACTTGGTAACAGCTGGAATAAAACTTCTAGAATACTGTGTAGTATTGAGCCTCATGATGTAGAAGGACTTACTAATAGAATGAACTGCCTGCTTAGTATTACAAATAGGATGGAATTGTCCAGGGAGATCTGAATGTAAAGGATGGTCAGAGTTATGAAAAATCTTATGCAACATGCATAATGAACTAATTGAACGATGGTGTCAAAGATTAATATCTAGATCAGGAATAAGAAATTTAACAGACCGTTAGTTTCTGTCCAACAAATTAAGATGAGAATCAGCAACTGAAGACCAGACAGGAAAACAATACTCAAAACAAGGTAGAATGAAAGAATTAAAACACTTCTTTAGAATAGATTGATCACCGAAAATCTTAAAAGATTTTCTCAACAAGCCAATTTTTATGCAACTGAAGAGGCACAGACCTAAGAGACCCAAGTAATTTTGTTGTCGGGAATCACACTTAAAATTTTAAGAGTCATACTAATTTAAAGAAACATTATCATGTTGAGGAGCCACCGTCCTTGACCTACTTACAATCATACTTTGATATTTGTTTGTATTCAACTTCAAACCCCATAATTTGCACAATGCTCTAATTTTAGCTAAATCTCTATTAAGGGATTCACCAACCCCTGATCTACATTCAGGGGATGGAATTGATGCAAAGAGAGTAGCATCATCTGCATATGCAACAAGCTTGTTTTCTAGGCCAAACCACATGTCATTTGTATATAGTATGAAAAGTAATGGGCCAAGAACACTACCCTGTGGAACACCGGATATCATATTCCTATACTCACTATGATGCTCATCAACAACATCTCCTTAAGATCTATTACTTAAAAAATAAAAAAATAATGCTAAGAAACGACCCACCCACTCCCAACTGTTTGAGTTTGAAAACAAGGGCCTCATGATTAACACGGCCAAAGACAGCACTAAAATCAGGGCCAATCATACGAACTTCCTGACCACAAACAAGGGATTTATGTACAGCATTGGGGATTGTAAGAATAGCATCACATGCTCCAAGGCCTTTACGAAAAACAAATTGCAAACTAGGGAATAGATAATAACCTTCAGCAAACCTATTTAGACATTTTTCCAGAAGACGTTCAAAAACTTTAGATAATATGGGAGTTATGGAAATTGAGTGGTAATCGGTGGGACTTGGGCTACCACAAACACATTCACATAGAGGAGTAAACATTACCAATTTTCTAACAAGTGCTTACAGCTCCTCTTCTTGCTAACTTGAGCAAAATAACAGATAACTTTGGGGCTAAGAAATCTTCTGTCTTTATAAAAAAAAATCAAAGGAAAAATGCCATTTGGGTCTACACCTCCATAAGCATCCAAGTCCATCAAGAGAGCTTTGATTTTACGAGATCGAAAAGCTAAACTATTTAGTTTAGCCCCAGGAAAACAGGAATAAGGAAGTTCAAGTTTTTCATAAATCTGTTTACTGTCAAAAACATCAACCAAAAGGGCTATTTTTTCCTTTTGACAGTGAGTGACTGAGCCATCTGGTTTAAGTGAGGGAGGAACTGTCGCATCTACACCAAAGAGTGCAGATTTAAGGGTAGACCACCATTTATGTTACTGAGTTATACCAGAAAGCGGTTCTGTTATGGTTAAATTTTACTCCTTTCCAGTTGAGGCATAAACTCTCTGAGAAAAAGCTCAAGGTTGAGTATAGTTATTCCAGGTCAAATCTGATCTGTTACCCTTCCAAAGATGATAGGCCTCCTGCTTCTCCAAATAAGCACGTCTACAATCATTATTGAATCACGTTTTGTCCTTCACTCGGTACCTTAGCACATGAGAAAGGATACGCCTATCAATTATGTTGATTAGATTCTCATTCAAAGGGACAACAGGATATACACTACTATATAATTGTGACCATTTCAAGCAAAAAAGATCATGCAAAATCCCATTCCACTCTTCTTGGGATTTCATATAAATTTTACATA
>NC_090758.1:20585393-20587893 GCF_036898095.1 Palaemon carinicauda
GTTAACAGAACCGGTTGCCGGTTTGACAAGAAATAGCATGTTAGTATTTTGTGACCCTTTTTACTGATACCTAGTGTGATTTTATACGCGATGTATCATAACAGAGTTACTCCATTGCATTCATCTTGTCTTTGTCTAACAACCTATTCTTCGCCCGTCACATTAGTGACCCCGAAGTGTGACTTGCTCCTCCCGCCTTCACCCCCTCACTGTTACTATGGCAGACTCCATGGAAATTGGCGCCACTCCATTCAAAACTTTCGTCGGTCGCCAGCGGAGAGGCGTTTGCTTAGTTTTAGCCCGCAGAAGTCTAGTTCTGCATCAAGGGCGTGACTCGCTCAACCACCAAAGCAGATTATGTTCTCACGGCGATACCCGAGGGACACCCTTCCTGGAACTCTCCAACTGGCTTTGTGAACAAGAAGATACCCCACCAGCGTATGACACAGTCAAAACATACGTTCTGCAGCAGTACTCACCGTCGCCAGCCGCCCGTATACCAAAGATTTCTCAGCTCTCTCAACAACCGTTGGTAGACCAAAGGGCTTTGCTCACCCTCAGGGAAATGACCAGTATCGCTTGCCTGCAACCTGCCGCAGACGGCTTCATCGTGAGGTGAACCTACTTTGCGCACTTTGGGTACGTCATTTACCCGAACCTGTAGCGCTGCCATACCAATGTCGATAGTTTACCCATAAAGGACTTGATGACCAAAGACGATGGCCTTATGGATAGCCCTTTCCCGACTTTCAAGACCTTTTTCATCGCCTCCTCTTCGTCAGGGAAGAGGATACCTATTCAACGTCAACGGAAGCTGACGTGAATACCGTAAGACACACAAGCCTACCCCTCTAACTCACTGGAGCAATGACAAAAGTACCCATCACCCACCACTCGTTCGTGCCCCAGCTAACGACTTCTACAGCCACTTACTGCTGCCCATTAGCCTCAGTTTTGCTACTACCACTCCAGATTCTGGGCTACCACGAAGAAATGTGTCAAGGATTGTTAGTGGCCAAAAAATGTGTAAGTAGGCTATTGTTCACGGTGGTGGCCTCCCATGTTTCTAATCTTTTCTTTTTAAATGATGCAGGAAGAGGCGTGTGATTTTTGGTAGACATGGTGGCTTCTTGTTCTCTTTTGCCACAGGAACTCTTCAAGACATGAAGTAGTCTGTCTAAGTCTGCCGAAGTCCTCCTGGTAGCTGACAACGGATTTGCGATAACCACCCATGGTTAAGAGAACCTCACATTATCGTTTGGAAATGGCAAATTTAATTTAAAGTTTCTCGTTTCTGACGTTGACATTGCCAATTCCACGTTCGGATTTCCTCTCTCATTTCCACCTTCAGGTTGATGTAGCCCACTGACATGTGGTCAACACAGCATCCTACTTGTCACCACTTCTTCAACCGCCCCCCCTCCAACCTCGCTCTCCACCTTAGCGTTGGCGCACGGATGCCTACGCCCACCTCCTCCACGTCATACCCGGAAGTTTTTCGTCCAGAGACTCACCAAACACTCATGGCTCCTGCCAAACACGGTATTTATCACCATACCAAGACGACGAGACTCCCAGTCTTTGCCAAATTCAGACGTCTTGCACTGGATCGATTGGCAGGTACCAAACAGACGTTCGCATAAATGAAAAAATTCAGCCTTTGCCAAATGGCCTCCAACCCATGGTCCTCACCCTTCACACATCGTCCTGAAGAAGGACGGCTCCATTCACCCCTATGGGGATTACAGGTTTGAACATGCAAACAGAACCGGATCACTAACCCCTCCCAAACATCAGCGACGTTACTTCCTTCCTGCACAAAGCGAAGGTTTTCTCCACGCTCAACCTCCTGAAAGGGTATTAATAGGTGAAAATGAACCCAAAAGACATCCCCAAGACCGCCATCACCACTCCCTTCGGTACATACACCTTCAATTGCTCATATTTTGGCTTTCCTAGTGCACCGCATCACTCCCCTCCCTGAGAAGATAGCAGCCATTCAGAACTTCCCCACACCCTCGACCGTCAAAGCACTGTAGGGAATTTTGGGTCACAACCAACTTTTATTACCATCTTACTCCAGCCATTGCCACCACTCTTACTCCCTTCTACGCATCCCTCAAGAGCAAGCCCAGACACCGGAAGTGGGGTCCCCATCAAGAAGCGGGCTTCTGCAACGCAAAGAATTCCCTATCACCGCTGCTGCTCTCGCTTTTCTCATCCATCATACCCCTCTCCTTCTTTCCACCAATGCCAGCAACCTTTCTATTGGTGCAGTACTAGAACATGTGGTCAACGGATTGGCAGCCCATTGGCCTTCTTCAGCAGAAAACAATACAAGGCAGAATCGGGTTATTTTACCTTCGATCACGAAATGCTGGGGGTGCACTTGGCTTTCCGTCACTTTCACCATTTCTTAGAAGGTACGCCCTTTGTCATTCACACAGACCACAACTCTGATGCACACCTTTTCTCGACAGTTTGGCGCCTGGTCCGCCCG
>NC_090758.1:20600393-20620393 GCF_036898095.1 Palaemon carinicauda
GCCAGCGACGTCGCTATTGGTGCAGTACTCGAGCAGGTGGTCAAAGGCTCGCCCCGCCCATTGGCCTTCTTCAGCAGAAAACTGTCCAAGGCAGAATCGGGTTATTCTACCTTCGATCGAGAATTGCTGGCGGTGCACCTGGCTGTCCGTCACTTTCGCCATTTCTTAGAAGGTACGCCCTTCGTCATTCGCACAGACCACATGCCTCTGGTGCACGCCTTCACTCGACAGTCTGACGCCTGGTCCGCCCGTCAACGCCGACATCTCTCCGCCGTGGCTGAATACAATTGCACCCTCCAATACGTCCCTGGGAAAATGAATCCCGTTGCCGATGCCCTGTCAAGAAACACGTTGGCTGCCGTTCAACTGGGATTGGATTACAACGCCCTGGCTGAAGCCCAACGACAGGATCCAGAGTATCAAGCTTGTAGGACATCCTGCACGTCCCTCCGTTGGGAGGATTTTCCCCTCGAAAACTCCAACACCACCCTCCTCTGTGACGTCAGTACTGGTAGACCGCGACCTTGGATTCCTGCTCCCATGCGCCGACAGGTGTTTGATTTCATCCACGGCCTTTCACATCCCTCGTGCCGTTCTACTGCACAGCTGCTGAAGGCAAAGTTCATTTGGCACGGCATTTCTAAGGATGCTAAGGATTGGGTCCGTGCCTGTACTTTTTGCCAAACTTCCAAAGTACATCGACACACGGATTCAGGAGTGGGCACCTTTCCTCAACCTCAGCGTCGTTTCGCACACATTCACGTCGACGTTGTAGGCCCCCTACCCACATCACAAGGACATCGTTACCTGTTTACCGTCATCGACCGCTCCACTCGTTGGCCTGAAGCCATTCCCATGGAAACTGCAACGTCCGCCTCATGTACATCTGCCTTACTCTCTGGATGGATTTCAAGATTCGGTATCCCTGAGCATATTACTTCTGACAGGGGAACCACTTTCACCTCTCAATTATGGACGTCATTAGCGAATCTCCTGGGCATCATCCTACATCACACAACGGCCTACAACCCCGCTGCCAATGGAATGGTTGAACGTTTTCATCGCACCCTCAAAGCAGCTTTGATGTCCCGCTGCAAAGATTGCAACTGGTTTACTCAGCTTCCCTGGGTCCTCCTTGGACTAAGGACCACTCCTAAAGACGCCCTCGACGTCTCGGCAGCCGAAATGGTGTATGGCGACCCGTTGGTCGTCCCTGCCGAGTTTTTTCCTTCTACAACCTCCTCCAACGACCTCCAGCGCATACGTCACGTCGTGGGAAAATTTACTCCGTGCCGCCAGACTTACAAGCCCCCAGCGAAGCATCACATACCAACGGACTTGCACTCTGCAACGCACGTTTTCCTGCGCAACGATACCAGCAAGCCACCGTTAACGCCCCCTTACACGGGACCTTACCTTGTGATCCGACGCAGTCCGAAAGCATTCCTCCTAAACATTCGGGGCAAAGAAGACTGGGTCTCCATTGATCGTCTAAAACCTGCTTATCTTCTGCCAGATGACCCGCCTACAGTTCACCTCTCTAGATCAGGGCGCCCTATTTAACATGTACAGTATGTCATTTTTAGGGGGGGGAGCCATGTACCAACCGTGTTTCACACAATTGTACATAATTCCTTTTGTATATATTATGGTTGTATCTTCGCTCTTCCCTCGCACTAAAACGAACATGAAAATTCAAGTCTGGTTTTTCCTCTGTGATTTTGTCTGTCTTGTGAACTTGTCATGTCCTGTTGCCTTGAGGTTTTGTATATAAGGAGAGTGTTCCACAACAATATAACTCAGTCGTTTCCAATCTGCCTTTGATTTCACAACTCCTCTCTCGGCCCGTCACATCATAAAGAATGTTAGTGCTTACTGCCTCCTACAGGGAAGAGTCATCTAGACAGTAGAGAAGGGGGTCTCGAGGTTAACATATATTGTATGACCAAACATAAGTATACACTGAATATACAATTAGCCTCATAGTTGTATTTTTGCTGAATTAATATTAGTGTCTCTTATATCTATATTTGTGAGCATACAATTATGAGGAATACTTACTTTGGTAAGTCGAAGAACTCTGGCATGTATGCATACAATTGTGTGGTGAAAGCGGACGCACTACATTCTAATAGACATTTATTCCTAATAAATGACTAAAAGGGATGGTTAGTAAAAGGAATGTTGTATGACAATGGGATTATACCTCTAACGAGTACAGAGACTATATTTCTTTCTTAAAGGGAAGAAATGATGAGTGCCACTCTCAGACTGAAGAAAATTTATAAAATAATTTCTCTTCATAATTCCTGTACTGGTTATTTCTATCTGCGCTGTGTACTATGTACACCGGCACTAGTGCTATCTGTATAATTCCAGACCTGGGATTTTGGACAGAGCTAGTATCACCATGGTAATACTTAATCAAGAGAGGTCACACCTAAGAAGGGTGACCGCTTCTCCCTTTAATTGACAGTCCCAGTCAATTAGCTGTTCATCGTAGAATTAGACGGCAGGTTAAGTATTCTACCCGACGTCACCACATACTGGAATTGCTTAGCTTAGTGTTTGTAGAACACTCTGGATGATTCTCACCAAGTACATGTGGGAGGGCATGTGAGGTCCCAAGCTATTAACTGTTTACCACAGTAATTAGGGGGCAGGTTTTAATACACTACCTGCCGCCACAACGAAGTGTTTCAGTTCATGCACTTGTTTTGCATAGTGTTTGTAAAACACTCTGGATGATTTCCATCCAGTGTATGAAAGAAGACACTCAAAGTCCATATACTGAAAGAAGTTCAGTGATGAAGCAATCTTTCTTGGATCATGACCTGCGGAAGTACTGTCCGGATCCGCTCTACGAATAAAGTAGGTGAGCTTCGCCTTTAGTTGTTTCAGGGATAATTTTGATCCAGGAGTTTCCCCTTTAAAGAGCTGTCCTCCCCTGAAGTCTGAAGTTCTACGAAGATAGACCTTAAGACACTCTACAGGACATAGAGAGACATCTTCCTTCAGAGGGCAGATTCTCCAGGGACCCCATCTCTTAGTTGGTAGCTTGTTTTTAGCGAGAAAGGATGGATCAGGAAAGAGATTCAGTTCTCCCACTTCCGTGAACTGAATGTGACCTTCATCTCTGGATAGGGCCACTATTTCACTAACTTTAGCCCCAGAGGCTATAGCAAATAGAAAAATAACCATTTGGGTTAGATCCTCAAGAGAACAATCTTAAATGTTCACCGATGAGACATAATGTAGGACCTTGTCCAAAGACCAAGAGATGGGCTTTGGTGGTACTGCGGGCCTAAGCCTAATGCATGCCTTCGGAATCTTGTTAAAGATTTCATCCGCCAGATTCACTTGAAAAGCATATAGGAGAGGCCTAGTCAAGGCTGACTTGCACGTATTTATCGTATTGGCCGCCAGACCTTGGCTATGTAGGTGAACAAAGAAGGACAGACAGAAGTTCATTGAAATTTTTTTCGGTCCTTTTGCTTTCACAAACGTAACACACTTTTTTCCAGGAAAACTCATATTGTTTTCTAGTTGACTTAGCCTTGTATTCTTCTAAGAATTCTATATTGCCTTTTGAGATCCCAAATCATTTTCTAACCGCTAGAGTAAGAAAATCATGAAAGGAAGGGTTTGGGTTCTCTGTGATAAAACAAAGGCAGTTAATTTCTGAACCTTCAAAATTAAACCTAGGATCAGAGCTAGGACCAGCCTCATCTTTAAGTTCTTCACCTTGTCTATCAGCCTCACTAGAGGATCCTCGTATGGGGCTCATATCAAGGTAGTTTCTTGAAGACGCTCGTGACGAAGAGGTCAAATTGCAGTTCTGGGACTTGTTCCCAACTGGGAGGGAATAGGTCTGCGTCCATGGACCATTCCAACTCTATTGGCTTGGACCGAAATAGAGCATCCACTGTCACCTTGTGGATCAGTTGTAAAAGAACTGCTGGCAGGTGCCATCCCTTTAATAAAGGGATTTGTAACTTCATCTAGTCTGTATGAGACATTCAATTGTGACGTCTTATTATCGCTTCGGTGTCCCAGATCAGTCGTAGGAAGTCTGATCTGTATGGAGGGGGCTTCCCAACTCATGATAGAACCAGCAAAGCCTTGGGATTTTTGTGCTTTACTTTTTGTTAGAGAGGCGATTAAAGAGGGACCGATATCAGTCTTTTTTTAACTCTTCAAGCGTTGAATGCGTATTTTCTCCAGGCTCTTAACGCACCTTTCCGCTCTGGTCTTTGCACTAGGTCTATCATTATTGCAAACTGGGGAAAGTTTAGCGCTTGTCCCTGTTGGCGTCTTGGAAATCTGACTGATTACCTGAGTCTCTTGACAGACCTCGCGAGCTCCTTTTATATTTCCAAGGGAAACGAGAGATGATGTGACTGTGGGCTTCAATGATTTTTCAGCCATTGAAACCCTTAAGCTGGAGAAAGTCGAGACTTCTAGAAGCTTATCTTGCATCCGTGAAGTCCCGGGAACCGGGTCAATTCCTTGAATGCACATTGGCCAGCCACTTCGGGTGCTGCCCATCCCAGCCTCTCGTTCAGGTATATAAATGGCTGAACCATTTTTAGGCTTGACTTTGACGTGACTAAGTTTGCCTATCCTATGAAGATACTTAGGACTGTGAGTCCGACATGTATCTTTCCTAGGATGAATGTTACTATCTGTAACTCTAATTCTAGATAGGAGGAAGGGGGGTGGTTGACTGGAAGGTTCCTCAGGACACCTTTCAGGTCTGACAAGACTACAAATACCCCTACTTGGGACAAAGTCCATATGTTCGTAAGGATTAACATTCGGAACTCGCTGTTTTCTATGAACTTGTTGAGTGGCGACAAGTTCAGAAGGATTCAGAGATTTCTTGAGTCCTTCTCGTGAACACAAAACAGCCTTCCCTGTAACTCGATGGGTTATAGTTTTCTTACCACCTGTATGCTCTATAGCTCTCAGGTATACTTCTCCAGGAGGATTTTGAATTGTAGGAGAAGGTAAGGCAATGATGGTGGGGACATTTCTGTTTCCCATCAAGGGCTCATCTCAAATAGGCTTTGGACCAAAGGATCGAAGGTCCTGCGATCCTGAAGGATTGTTCCTCCTAGAAGAAGCGTCTTCATGCTTCGAATAGTCAGTAGGTTTAGACTTCTGACCATCTGCCTGTGGCATCATGGTCACTGGAATAGTGGGATGTTGTTGAGCAGCCCGGATATTTCCAGCATTTTCGATCTTCTTATTAGGTTGGGGACCCACAACCATAGAAGATTTTCTCTTAGAAAGGATGCCCCATTTTTGGAGAAGACTTATGTTCTCCCTGGTACCTTTTCTTAATTACTTTCTTTATGACCTCGTGTGGGAAGAGATCTTTACCCCAGATGTTGGAAGATATTAGCTTCCTTATTTTGTGTTTCACTGTTGCAGCAGCAAACACAAACTCTCTACATGCTCTCCTATCCTTCATAAAGGCGTAAAGATCCTTCACCAAGGTAGCCATATGTATTTTGGCTATGACCATGAGCATGTCTGGGGTATTTTTGTAGGTTAAACACAACTCTATGTGTAATGTATGTAAATTTACATGTTTAAATCCATAACCTGAAACGTCAATGTAGAAATTAGGAGAATGCCAATTCAGTCATAAGAAGGATTCACAACTCAAGCCACTGCTATTCATTTGCAATGTAACATTTTTCATGAAGACTAACACACAACCAAGCCGTGAGAAAGAGTTGTCTCTCAACAGATCTAAGTACCTTTCGGTATTAATGTTGTGTTTACAATATATCATTAAGTGCTGAGATAACTAATTAGACTTTAACATCAATATGGATATTTTAGTCACTTTCTGGTCCAGATGTCATACGGAACGGTCATCCGACCAAACCATCTATACTCCTGTGATGGAGATGTTAATAAATATTTTTAAAGAAATAAACTGTTTTAAAGTTAACTTACTTAGACTTATTAAGAAGAAGAAGTAACCTGCCAAGTCTAAACATTACATCACATTGAAGAGGCATTTGGTTGGAAAATTAATGTGTTTATATCAGTACCACGCTAACAATTGGTGTCAGCGTTCAACCTAAATCAACTTTAGTATCATGAGAATCAACAGTAATGAATCTACAATTTTGACGAAGTATCTACGTCCACCGAAGAAATGAAAACATTGAATACAAACAAATAAATATTATACAAACTGAGGAACTGGATCTTCAATCAATATCTTAAGAAAACGAAGGACTGACATTCAACGTTTATCAAACATTCGAGAATCATATCCAGGAAACTCTACATTCAATATTACAATGGGAAATCGGACCAAAAACATTCATCCAAACATCAAAACTCTCGAAAACCAGTGAGAAAGAGAGGAAATGACGATATAACCCTCCACCCATATAAACCCAAGCTAAGTACATTTCTTTATTCATTTCAGTTTTAGACAGTGAAGTGTAGTTATCACGAGTCAATCGTCCATTATTGCTGGGGTAAGTTCTTTGTTAATCTTCATTTTTTCTTTCATTAAAGGAAACTGTATTCAACTTCAATTTCTCGTCGAGAATTTTTTTTCTCTCTGTGCTAATTCCGTTTTCTTTCAGAAGTTCTCGGGAAATATCTTTATATTTTTAGCATTGTATTGGGGGATTATGTTATGATCTTTATTTGAATAGTGTTTATGAGTTTACGCAGTGGACGTCTGTATTCATATAGAGATTTTGATAGGATTGCAAGGAATCAAAGAGATAAAAAACAAGTTAAAGTCAACATGACACCTCCTGTCAGTCCAAGTAACCCCACCCCCGAGCCCGAGTAACCCCATCCCGGCTCCCATTGTTACGTTAGTTAATGCACGATCAGCTATTCTTCCTTTTCAAGGTCAGGTCAACGGCTTCTTACCTCAGAATTTTGAGTCGTGGATTTCTTCTGTCGACGCCCATTTAAATGCTAAACAAATTATAGACCCATTTGTACAATTACAGGAAGCTAAAAGTTTTATAGACTCTTCTGAAGGAGATGCGAGTGCGTATTTGAGGGGAGTTTCGTTTCAAGAGTCAGTTACATGGGATGATTTCAAAGTTAGGCTACGTGCGGTCTATGGCGGCGAGGAAGCCTTGGATGTAGTTTTAACATTAAGAAATACACTTAATGAAGCCACCATGACTCGTCTTAAGGTTATAGAGAGAGCAGCTCTCATTGCCGATAGGCTAAATGAGTATCAAGATATTTTAGGTAATTCCACTTGGGTTACTAGAGATAACATCTCCGCGAAAGATTTCTTACGATTAATGTATCTAACTTGCATGACACTTATGTTGCCTGAAGCTTTAGTGTCGTGTTTTGAAAAAAAGGTAATTCCAGCAAGTACAGAATTGGACGTATATAAACAGATAAAGAAACATATGTCTAAGTGTACTGATCTTGATCCCTTATTTACACAAGTTTTTGCAAAAAATGAAACAAAGCCACAACAAGTAAACGTAGTTAATAATAGTCAAGTCATGGGAATGACGTGTTATAATTGCAAACGTTAAGGTCACTTGATTGCAGACTGCAGAACGAGATTCTGTTCGTTACATAATAGTTCAACTCATTCATATAGTCAGTGCTACTTGCGTAAGACACAACAAAATCCTAGAAATACACAGTCAAATCCACAGTCAATTCCACAGTCAGTTCCATATGGAAATAAAAAGAAAAATCCTCAGTTAAATAAGAAGAAACAGCCAAACGTCAATGTAGTTCAGAAACAAACAAACAGTTCTTCGAATAACTCTGATCCTGGGCCATCTAGCCAGAACTCGCAAGGTCAGGCGTATTTTCATAATGTGCAGAGCAAAGCAAATACCACATAATTAACTCCAGTGGGGAAGAGAGTGATGTTGGGTCATTTAAATCAACATCAGTAGTGTTAAATAATCCATTTAATGTTTTATCAGATCATTGTGAGGCAATATATTTTCCTAAAAAACAAACGACTGAGTCAAATAAATCAGTGCATGCTCCCGTAGATTTTCAACAAATTCACACAATAATAAGTAAAAATGAGTTACGACCAACATTATATGCTGTAAATTTAGAACACCGATCCTTTACAATATTTTTTGACTCTGGTAGTCCACGTAATATCATGGATTTGAGGACACATCATTTGTTGTTTTCAAACTTCCCTATAGAGAAGTCCAGAGTAAGGCTCTCGGGTATACGAAATAATGAATTAAATTTAATAGGCGTAACTCATGTTCAGTTCAAGGTCGGTAAGCACACGTTTGCCGATACCTTTGTTGTACAAAACATTGATATGTATCCAGCTGTAATGATAGGATATCCGTCTATGGGTAATCAAAACATTATCTTAGCCCCTGCCAAGCATGGCGTGTATATCAAAGGAAAATTCTATGAGTCTTCTAATACCTTAAAATCAGTTTTCGATAAAAAGGAGACGACAAATAAAACAATGACGTACGTTGAAGAACCAATAACTTGTCTCACTAATAAAGAAATAATATATGCGACCTAACAGAATTCTCGTTCACCCGTAATATCATCTCGCACGCAATCTATCGAGCCAAAGGTACCTTCAAATTTAATAGTGCAAATAAAGAAAACGTTACCGGGATCTGAAATATTAATCCTTTCCGACACGTTGAAAACTAACAGATTGTCCGTAACACAAGCTAGTTATACAGAAGGCTCACATCAGCAATGTAATTCTGAAGTCTGTAATCATTTAAATACCACTTTAGGAATTCACAAATTTCAACATATCTTGGATGTAGAAGTTTATAAACATCGTATTCTTACCGTCGCTGAAATCAATCACGCTCAATCAGTTGCGGTTGAATCCCTTTTGCAATCAATTAAAAGTAAAATCAATGAAGACATTCAAGAGGAAGAAATTCAGCAGAAATTTTTTGGACTTTTAACTGAATATCATGATGTTTTTTCCACTACGGAGGGATACTTAGGAAAGACAGATGTCATAAAACATCAAATAAGGTTAAAGGACAAGCAGAAAATTATCTCTGTACCCTCATACAGACTCCCTATGAAATTCCAGAATGAGATAAATGATGAAGTAGGTAAAATGCTAGAAGGAGTCACTAGGAAATCGAACAGCCCTTACCGAAAAAAGATCGAACATGGCGTATCTGCGTAGATTTCCGTCGCTTGAATGAGGAAACGATCCCTGATCGATTCCTAGTGCCATGTTCTGACGATATTTTATCTTTGTTAGGTCAGAATAAATATTTTACCGGTTTGTACTTACTTAAAAGCTTTCACCAGATATCATTAGAAGAAAATAGTAACCCACACACAGTCCCAAACGAACTCGGTGGCATTGGATCATCCAAGATTTTGGCGAGAGAATTGGGTACTTACCAGGGAAAGCAAATATCATTGCTGATGCATTATCACGAAACCCCGTATTCATCTTCTACGGAGCCATTAGCTGAATTAATAGATACATCAACATCCATGCTAATTGTTAAAACTATATCTGAAAAAGAAGATCTGGGCTGGAGTGCTGAATTATTACAGACTGAGCAAAGAAAAGATCAGAAATTAGAAAAAAATATAAATGCTTCGGAAGGAAATCGTAAGGAAAGGGAATATATAAAGTATACGCAGCAGAATTATATAATCAAAGACAATATTCTGTTTAGGTCCAGGACAAGGAAAACCTGCAATACACCACATGTGACTAACGACCAGGTAGTGGTACCAATCTCACTTATATCCAGTGTCCTAAATTGGTTGCATGCAAACCCATTGCATGGACACCCGGGGTTCTCCATAATGTCACAGAAAGCCAAATCATTGTTTTATTGGCATACGATGCTTACAGATATGAAAAAACACACATACCTAATTGTCGCACTTGTCAGGAAAACAAATGGCACACGAAAAGATCTGTTAGCCTAGGGGCTTATCCCGTGCCTAATCAACCCTTTGAAAGAATACATTTAGATTTATTAACAGGATTTTACGAGTCAGACAGAGGAAATAACCACCTCTCCGTAATTGTAGATGCTTTGACTCGATATACAGAACTAATAGTGCTTGAAACTAAAACTGCGATTGAATGAGCTAGGAAGTTTTACGAGTGTTACATTTGTAAACATGGAATTCCACACATGATAATCTCAGACTCGGGTGGAGAATTTAATAATCACTTTCTTACATCATTGTGTGAATTCCTTAGCATAAAGAAAATCAATACCATGATATATCACACAGAGTCGAATGGGCTAGTGGAAAGAGCGAATATGAAGGTTTTAAACATATTAAGATTAACACTAGGGGGATCAGACCCCAACTGGGATATTGCAATACCTGCGGTACTAAGTACTCTGAATCACTCATATCATATATCAATTAAAATGTCGCCGCACGAGGCATTGTATGGTACCCCAGTTAGAATGCCTTTCCATGTATTAACGCCTATAACTAATATATCAAATCCTTTAAAAGAATGTATAAATTCAAGCAAAAGTCGTTTTGATATCCTTCGAAAGAATTTCGAAGAATCACAAATCATAATGAAAAGGAATCATGATAAAATAGCGAAGCCAACTAAAACATATACCGTGGGTGATAATGTATACATACTGTAAATGTACGTAAAGGACTCAATTATAAACTAATACCTAAGTTTGAAGGCCCATTTAGCACTTTGGAAACATTAACGGCCAATAGGTTTAGAGTTCAAAATGTATCCCAACCCACTGATGAGAGAATTGTACCATTGGCTCACATAAGAAATTAAAATAAAAAAGAAGGAAGTGAGGGAATTTTTTTTCTTTATCTATGAAAATTATATGTTAACATTTTTTCTTCTTAATACAGGAGTAATTACATATATTTTTCTCATTACAGGTTTCGAAGATGAAGTTTTCATTGTTAGGAGTGATATTGTTCGCTCAGACATTTTTCTCGTGTGGGAAGAGCTCTATAACTAAAAGTATAGATTTCAAATATGGCACTATAGGAGAGAGACAAGAAGACGTTTTTAATACATCAAGTAACATAGTTGTTGAAGTACGCATGCAAGCAATTTTTTTCCCAGAGAAGGACGTCAATAGCTTAAAGAGCGCTAGAAGACACTTTCCTTTTAATACAGAGAGTTCGCTTGCATCAACACTAAAAGTTGCAGAGATGCTATCCGACGACTTGCAAAATAAGACTTATGAGGAAGAATCTTTGGCTCGTGACCTTTTGATGTGGACAGTTAGACACGATAACCCTGAAAAACGTAACCCGTTCATTTTTGCTGCACTAAACATCTTTGGTTTTGTTGCAAGTTTAGGCTTAGGGATTTCCAATCGTCGTACGATTTGTAATCAAAATAAGAAAATTGAGTTTTTGACTCATGAAAATGAATTAATTCTATGAGAACTAAGGAATCAGTTAGCTTCAGTCAATCAAATTATGAGTTTGGTGAACGAACATTCTAGTGATATTAGTTAAATTATGGAAGTACAAGATTTGTTGGCAACGTTAACATATTATGATTTAAAAATAGGTCATATCCATAATAGAATTGCACATTTCATTGAGAAATCAAAAGACTATGTGGAAGCTATTACGTTAGCAACTAAAGGTGTACTGTCACCGCATTTGTTGCCGATAAGAGAATTAACGTTAATTATGGAGAACGGACGGGAGAAATTAGGTTATATTCCTTTTTAGATGCAGGTAGGTTAGAATTTTATTACAGCCTAATTACAGTAAGCATTGAAAATCACAGGATTATGATTACAATTCCCTTTGATTTTTCTGATGCCTGGCAATCTTAGAGGATATCACCATTTCCGACTTTCTTGACGAAACACTCAAACCCAGTAATATTCAGTTTGATAGGACACGTATTGATTTCCACAGACAAGGAAACATATGTGGTCATTAAAGACTTAAATCAATTAACTCACTGTTCACACGCAATGAATACAAATTTATGTACATCTGACTCCTTTGAATTCCATAAAAACTCAATGGATTCATGCGAGTTAGGTATAGTGCTAGACGGCGTTCTCTCCCATACAAATGAAAAGTGTCTGAAAAAGCTTTATGTCCTTGACGATAATAAGTTCAATTGCAGACTGAACAACGGCTCGTGGAAATGATACGACAAGGCTGCCTTCAATGTATCATGCCCGGACGGATCCACGTCCTATTCCCAAATCTACGTTGCAGCATATGGTTTTATCGGTACGTCCACAAATTACATGGTCCGAGGAATCAAGACTATCATCAGAGAACGGGCCTACTTCGCGAACTTCACATGGTCAACTACAATCCCATCTTTACCTCTCCCATACAACGCATGAGTGGCTAAGCGGTTGATGAAATTAACCGAGATGGACCACCCGACACCGACTTAGGCAGACCTTCGTTCCTACATGTTACTAGCAGCAATCAGTGTTACGGTGATGATATTTATCGCCGTTAACATCTTTGTTTGGTATAGGTTAAGAAAAAAGTAGGAGATCAAACAGACCGTTTTGCCATGTCCAGATAAAACTCCTATTTTATTTCAATTTAAAGCTGTTTGAAACTGGCCCCTTCATTCCTTCAAAGGAGTAAAAATTGTCTTGGAAATGTGTTGTGCACGAAAAGCAGTTAGTACGCTAGTAATATGTAGTTAAAGAGACTCTTGAAAATTTGCATTTTAAAAAACATTTTAAAAACATTTTAAAAAACATTTTAAAAACATTTTAAAAAACATTTTAAAAACATTTTAAAAAAACATTTTAAAAACATTTTAAAAAACATTTAAAATATAAATCATTTCCCAGGCATGTAATAAAAACTATAAGCTCTAAATGTTAAAATAAAGAATCTATGAGTATCTAATAAAACATATAAGCCCTATATATATATATATATATATATATATATATATATATATATATATATATATATATATATATATATATATATATATATGTATATGATAAATTTTGCACATTTTTACGTGTTTTTCATATTCAAATAAGCCATATATATTTTGATATATTAATGTCTGGATTCTCTTAACGACCTCGGGATCAGAGCCCCAGGCGAAATCTCACAAAGACAAGAGCTTGGCTCCGGCCGGGAATCGAACCCTGGTCGGCAAGCTTATATAGACAGTGACTAACCCATTCGTGGCCGAATGGGTTAGTCACTGTCTATATAAGCTTGCCGACCAGGGTTCGATTCCCGGCCGGAGCCAAGCTCTTGTCTTTGTGAGATTTCGCCTGGGGCTCTGATCCCGAGGTCGTTAAGAGAATCCAGACATTAATATATCAAAATATATATGGCTTATTTGAATATATATATATATATATATATATATATATATATATATATATATATATATATATATATATATATATATATATATATATATATATATATATATATATATATATATATATATATATATATATATATATATATATATATATATATATATATATATATATATATATATATATATATATATATATATATATATATATATATATATATATATATATATATATATATATATATATATATATATACGAAACCGTGGTGCGTGTAAGTACCAGGAATTCGTGAATGAGCTAGGAAGTTTTACGAGTGTTACATTTGTAAACATGGAATTCCACACATGATAATCTCAGACTCGGGTGGAGAATTTAATAATCACTTTCTTACATCATTGTGTGAATTCCTTAGCATAAAGAAAATCAATACCATGATATATCACACAGAGTCGAATGGGCTAGTGGAAAGAGCGAATATGAAGGTTTTAAACATATTAAGATTAACACTAGGGGGATCAGACCCCAACTGGGATATTGCAATACCTGCGGTACTAAGTACTCTGAATCACTCATATCATATATCAATTAAAATGTCGCCGCACGAGGCATTGTATGGTACCCCAGTTAGAATGCCTTTCCATGTATTAACGCCTATAACTAATATATCAAATCCTTTAAAAGAATGTATAAATTCAAGCAAAAGTCGTTTTGATATCCTTCGAAAGAATTTCGAAGAATCACAAATCATAATGAAAAGGAATCATGATAAAATAGCGAAGCCAACTAAAACATATACCGTGGGTGATAATGTATACATACTGTAAATGTACGTAAAGGACTCAATTATAAACTAATACCTAAGTTTGAAGGCCCATTTAGCACTTTGGAAACATTAACGGCCAATAGGTTTAGAGTTCAAAATGTATCCCAACCCACTGATGAGAGAATTGTACCATTGGCTCACATAAGAAATTAAAATAAAAAAGAAGGAAGTGAGGGAATTTTTTTTCTTTATCTATGAAAATTATATGTTAACATTTTTTCTTCTTAATACAGGAGTAATTACATATATTTTTCTCATTACAGGTTTCGAAGATGAAGTTTTCATTGTTAGGAGTGATATTGTTCGCTCAGACATTTTTCTCGTGTGGGAAGAGCTCTATAACTAAAAGTATAGATTTCAAATATGGCACTATAGGAGAGAGACAAGAAGACGTTTTTATTACATCAAGTAACATAGTTGTTGAAGTACGCATGCAAGCAATATTTTTCCCAGAGAAGGACGTCAATAGCTTAAAGAGCGCTAGAAGACACTTTCCTTTTAATACAGAGAGTTCGCTTGCATCAACACTAAAAGTTGCAGAGATGCTATCCGACGACTTGCAAAATAAGACTTATGAGGAAGAATCTTTGGCTCGTGACCTTTTGATGTGGACAGTTAGACACGATAACCCTGAAAAACGTAACCCGTTCATTTTTGCTGCACTAAACATCTTTGGTTTTGTTGCAAGTTTAGGCTTAGGGATTTCCAATCGTCGTACGATTTGTAATCAAAATAAGAAAATTGAGTTTTTGACTCATGAAAATGAATTAATTCTATGAGAACTAAGGAATCAGTTAGCTTCAGTCAATCAAATTATGAGTTTGGTGAACGAACATTCTAGTGATATTAGTTAAATTATGGAAGTACAAGATTTGTTGGCAACGTTAACATATTATGATTTAAAAATAGGTCATATCCATAATAGAATTGCACATTTCATTGAGAAATCAAAAGACTATGTGGAAGCTATTACGTTAGCAACTAAAGGTGTACTGTCACCGCATTTGTTGCCGATAAGAGAATTAACGTTAATTATGGAGAACGGACGGGAGAAATTAGGTTATATTCCTTTTTAGACGCAGGTAGGTTAGAATTTTATTACAGCCTAATTACAGTAAGCATTGAAAATCACAGGATTATGATTACAATTCCCTTTGATTTTTCTGATGCCTGGCAATCTTAGAGGATATCACCATTTCCGACTTTCTTGACGAAACACTCAAACCCAGTAATATTCAGTTTGATAGGACACGTATTGATTTCCACAGACAAGGAAACATATGTGGTCATTAAAGACTTAAATCAATTAACTCACTGTTCACACGCAATGAATACAAATTTATGTACATCTGACTCCTTTGAATTCCATAAAAACTCAATGGATTCATGCGAGTTAGGTATAGTGCTAGACGGCGTTCTCTCCCATACAAATGAAAAGTGTCTGAAAAAGCTTTATGTCCTTGACGATAATAAGTTCAATTGCAGACTGAACAACGGCTCGTGGAAATGATACGACAAGGCTGCCTTCAATGTATCATGCCCGGACGGATCCACGTCCTATTCCCAAATCTACGTTGCA
This sequence comes from Palaemon carinicauda, assembly GCF_036898095.1. Classification (NCBI taxonomy): domain Eukaryota; kingdom Metazoa; phylum Arthropoda; class Malacostraca; order Decapoda; family Palaemonidae; genus Palaemon; species Palaemon carinicauda. The sequence goes on from NC_090758.1 coordinate 20,616,109, forward strand.
GCATATGGTTTTATCGGTACGTCCACAAATTACATGGTCCGAGGAATCAAGACTATCATCAGAGAACGGGCCTACTTCGCGAACTTCACATGGTCAACTACAATCCCATCTTTACCTCTCCCATACAACGCATGAGTGGCTAAGCGGTTGATGAAATTAACCGAGATGGACCACACGACACCGACTTATGCAGACCTTCGTTCCTACATGTTACTAGCAGCAATCAGTGTTACGGTGATGATATTTATCGCCGTTAACATCTTTGTTTGGTATAGGTTAAGAAAAAAGTAGGAGATCAAACAGACCGTTTTGCCATGTCCAGATAAAACTCCTATTTTATTTCAATTTAAAGCTGTTTGAAACTGGCCCCTTCATTCCTTCAAAGGAGTAAAAATTGTCTTGGAAATGTGTTGTGCACGAAAAGCAGTTAGTACGCTAGTAATATGTAGTTAAAGAGACTCTTGAAAATTTGCATTTTAAAAAAACATTTTAAAAACATTTTAAAAACATTTTAAAAACATTTTAAAAAACATTTTAAAAACATTTAAAAAAAAAACATTTTAAAAACATTTTAAAAAACATTTAAAATATAAATCATTTCCCAGGCATGTAATAAAAACTATAAGCTCTAAATGTTAAAATAAAGAATCTATGAGTATCTAATAAAACATATAAGCCCTATATATATATATATATATATATATATATATATATATATATATATATATATATATATATATATATATATATATATATATATATATATATATATATATATATATATATATATATATATATATATATATATATATACATATATATATATATATATATATATATATATATATATATATATATATATATATATATATATATATATATGATAAATTTTGCACATTTTTACGTGTTTTTCATATTCAAATAAGCCATATATATTTTGATATATTAATGTCTGGATTCTCTTAACGACCTCGGGATCAGAGCCCCAGGCGAAATCTCACAAAGACAAGAGCTTGGCTCCGGCCGGGAATCGAACCCTGGTCGGCAAGCTTATATAGACAGTGACTAACCCATTCGTGGCCGAATGGGTTAGTCACTGTCTATATAAGCTTGCCGACCAGGGTTCGATTCCCGGCCGGAGCCAAGCTCTTGTCTTTGTGAGATTTCGCCTGGGGCTCTGATCCCGAGGTCGTTAAGAGAATCCAGACATTAATATATCAAAATATATATGGCTTATTTGAATATATATATATATATATATATATATATATATATATATATATATATATATATATATATATATATATATATATATATATATATATATATATACGAAACCGTGGTGCGTGTAAGTACCAGGAATTCGTGTTTGTGCACTAAAATTATATCTTTACCAAGGTAACAAATATTCTTTATTAGTTTTGTATTATAATAATCTGTATTTTTGATAAAGGTGACAATTATTCTTTACGAGCTACTGAATCATATGTACATCAGTATTTTTTTTTGTACCATATAATCATTTGCTAGCAATGTACCATATATATGATCTGTATTTCCCATGCATTTTTCTTTGTTTTGGCAATATCTGTTGGGTATGAAATTTCTTTTTATATATACCTATTTGAACATTCATCCTTCATCGTTTATTTAAGGCTAAAGTTAAAAAAAATATTATATATATATTCAGTCACATATCTAGTAAAAAAATTTTGAACGAGTCAGTAGAGTTCAATTAATTGAAGGTAGCTGACCAAGCTAATGTAAATATGTAAAATTACATGTTTAAATCTATGACCTAAAAGGTCAATGTAGAAATTAGGAGCGAGCGTGAGAATGCCAATTCAATCATAAGCAGGATGCAAAACTCAAAACACTGCTATTCAATTGCAATGTAACATTCTTCCTGAAGAGTAAACACAACCAAGCCATGAGAAAGAGTTGTCTCTCAACGGATCTAAGTACCTTCCGGTATTAATATTGTGTTTACAATATATCATTAAGTGCTGAGATAACTAATAAGACTTTAACATCAATATGGATATTTTAGTCACTTTCTGGTCCGGATATCATACGGAAAAGTCATCCGACCAAACCATCTATACTCCTGTGATGGAGATGTTAATAATTGTTTTTAAAGAAATAAACTGTTTTAAAGATAACTTACTTAGACTTATTCAGAAGAAGAAGTAACCTACCAAGTCTAAACATTACACCACATTGAAGAGACATTTGGTTGGAAAACTAATGTGTGTTTATAACAGTACCATGCTAACATATGTAGTTTTGTAGAGAAAGGGATGTTGCAAGTGTCTCCTTTGACTCATGTTCATTATACAAGAGCAACTCAGACAATTTAGGGAGACATATCTTGAATTGTCGACTTGCAACATCCTTGTCTAATTTTCCTACTAAAATGTCAAATGGACTACCTTCCAATCCTTTTCCTGTCCGGGAAAAGCTGGTGATAAAGGCTTGCACTCATCGAGTGTGGGACATGGCTTACCCGCCTCTACCGCTTTGGCAACAGAAATAATGCCTTCCCCATAAAGGGGAATGATAGTGAAGTAGGAGCAAGAAAGGAAGGGTGTCCGTTATTCAGTGAGAATACCTTCGACTCTGAATAACCCGCCTTTCTTAGACTACCTCAAAGGATAGTCTGTGCCTTATCATGGTCGAGAATCAAGACCTCCTTTGGTTCCATTCCTTTACTTGACTTTGGTTCGTACTTCAGTCGTACCCAACAATTAGGGAAAGCATCAAAGCTAGGCCAAAATTGAATCTTGTCCAAAGGAACAGAACCTATTTTCTCTGAGATGCAAAGATTGCCATTTGAAATCAGCATCTGCTCCGCGAACCTCCAGGGATTGGCTATGGAGCATGTTGGTAGGTCTTGAATCTTGGGTCGTTTAACTGACCCCTGAGAAGCGACAAGAGAAACTTTACGAGGATCTATCTTGCCTTTTGCTTCCTGCTTTTCGTTTTGTCTACGAAAGCTCTCTATTCAAGTTTTCAGGTGGATACATAATTGTACCACATTATCCAAATTAGGGGTAGAAGACGAAGATGTCGACATCGATGGCTTCAAAGCCGGCACAGGTGGAGGAAATTCCGACACAACATTTTCTTCTTCTACCTTGGGGAATTTCTTGCCCTTAATCGCAAAGGTTTTTTGGCCGTCAGGGGATATAGTTGGCTCCTGAGGCACTACTGTTTCCTCACTTGCTTCCGGAAATAGTAGCTTACACATCCTATTATTAGGTAGGAAAGGTCCCGGTGAGATCTTCTGAAAGCCTCTCAACCAGTTGCGTAATTTATCTTGAGCTGTATCCCTAGTCTCTGTTTACTTGGGATTTTCAAAACCTTCGGACATTAATGTCCGACATATATTGCAAACTTGTGGGTTCCAATAATGTAGGGATCCGGAAATAGTATTGCCGGGGGCATGAAACCTGCAAGTATTATGAACGTGAAAATACTTACTCTTGGCCTTGCAGAGGACTGCAGCACAAGGTATTTGGTGTTCCTCCTGTAAAGAAAGGAAAACCAAATGAGTATACAAAGGATTATCTCCTTGAGAATCAACATGCAAATGCCCTTTACAATAGAGTAGCTTAGGATAGTAAGCTATAAAGGGATAGTAGGAGATACATACTTGTGTACCCCTGTGAGCAAATGCTGTTACCTCTCCTCAGTATTAAGCACATGGAGTTTTCTCCATTGAGTAACTCCAAGTAGAAGGGCTCTTACCCCTAGGGGTAGAGAAGTATAAAATCAGTTTCCCAAAATAATATTAATACTCTGGGGTCAGGATGACTGATTCTCGATAAGAATATTGAAGAAAACTATTCATTCAATATATGAGCGGTACCAGCTGAATGCTCATAAGAGAGTACCCAAGGTATGTCAGAAAATACTACTGTATAATGGTACTGTAGTTTTCTAATTGCAGTAAGTCTATAATGCAATTTACTGGCTACTGTACATCATGTATTGTAGTCTTGTCATTATGCTGCCTTCATAGCAGTAAATGACAGTATGGTCCATCTAGCATGAACATAGCTGGACTAGGAAAATAAAGACATATATTTGTATATCCCACTCAGCCTATTTGCTGTAGTCTTCCTATTATATAAAAATATAGAGTATCCTAATCAGGGAAACTCAAGGAAAAAAGCTCTACCCTTTAAGGGTTAGGAGTTTATTACTCTTGCCTTGAAGTGTTGAAAATAGTTGGGTAATCCTAATACTGATTTCTAATCAGAATATTGAAGAAATCATATTC
>NC_090758.1:20644210-20656710 GCF_036898095.1 Palaemon carinicauda
TTCCTAGTCCAGCTATCTTCATGCTAGATGGACCATACTGTCATTTACTGCTATGAAGGCAGCATAATGACAAGACTACAATACATGATGTACAGTAGCCAGTAAATTGCATTATAGACTTACTGCAATTAGAAAACTACAGTACCATTATACAGTAGTATTTTCTGACATACCTTGGGTACTCTCTTATGAGCATTCAGCTGGTACCGCTCATATATTGAATGAATAGTTTTCTTCAATATTCTTATCGAGAATCAGTCATCCTGACCCCAGAGTATTAATATTATTTTGGGAAAGTGATTTTATACTTCTCTACCCCTAGGGGTAAGAGCCCTTCTACTTGGAGTTACTCAATGGAGAAAACTCCATGTGGTTAATACTGAGGAGAGGTAACAGCATTTGCTCACAGGGGTACACAAGTATGTATCTCCTACTATCCCTTTATAGCTTACTATCCTAAGCTACTCTATTGTAAAGGGCATTTGCATGTTGATTCTCAAGGAGATAATCCTTTGTATACTCATTTGGTTTTCCTTTCTTTACAGGAGGAACACCAAATACCTTGTGCTGCAGTCCTCTGCAAGGCCAAGAGTAAGTATTTTCACGTTCATAATACTTGCAGGTTTCATGCCCCCGGCAATACTATTTCCGGATCCCTACATTATTGGAACCCACAAGTTTGCAATATATGTCGGACATTAATGTCCGAAGGTTTTGAAAATCCCAAGTATACAGAGACTAGGGATACAGCTCAAGATAAATTACGCAACTGGTTGAGAGGCTTTCAGAAGATCTCACCGGGACCTTTCCTACCTAATAATAGGATGTGTAAGCTACTATTTCCGGAAGCAAGTGAGGAAACAGTAGTGCCTCAGGAGCCAACTATATCCCCTGACGGCCAAAAAACCTTTGGGATTAAGGGCAAGAAATTCCCCAAGGTAGAAGAAGAAAATGTTGTGTCGGAATTTCCTCCACCTGTGCCGGCTTTGAAGCCATCGATGTCGACATCTTCGTCTTCTACCCCTAATTTGGATAATGTGGTACAATTATGTATCCACCTGAAAAATTGAATAGAGAGCTTTCGTAGACAAAACGAAAAGCAGGAAGCAAAACGCAAGATAGATCCTCGTAAAGTTTCTCTTGTCGCTTCTCAGGGGTCAGTTAAACGACCCAAGAGTCAAGACCTACCAACATGCTCCATAACCAATCCCTGGAGGTTCGCGGAGCAGATGCCGATTTCAAATGGCAATCTTTGCATCTCAGAGAAAATAGGTTCTGTTCCTTTGGACAAGATTCAATTTTGGCCTAGCTTTGATGCTTTCCCTAATTGTTGGGTTCGACTGAAGTACGAACCAAAGTCAAGTAAAGGAATGGAACCAAAGGAGGTCTTGATTCTCGACCATGATAAGGCACAGACTATCCTTTGAGGTAGTCTAAGAAAGGCGGGTTATTCAGAGTCGAAGGTATTCTCACTGAATAACGGACACCCTTCCTTTCTTGCTCCTACTTCACTATCATTCCCCTTTATGGGGAAGGCATTATTTCTGTTGCCAAAGCGGTAGAGGCGGGTAAGCCATGTCCCACACTCAATGAGTACAAGCCTTTATCACCAGCTTTTCCCGGACAGGAAAAGGATTGGAAGGTAGTCCATTTGACATTTTAGTAGGAAAATTAGACAAGGATGTTGCAAGTCGACAATTCAAGATATGTCTCCCTAAATTGTCTGAGTTGCTCTTGTATAATGAACATGAGTCAAAGGAGACACTTGCAACATCCCTTTCTCTACAAAACTACATATGTTAGCATAGTACTGTTATAAACACACATTAGTTTTCCAACCAAATGTCTCTTCAATGTGGTGTAATGTTTAGACTTGGTAGGTTACTTTTTCTTCTGAATAAGTCTAAGTAAGTTAACTTTAAAACAGTTTATTTCTTTAAAAACAATTATTAACATCTCCATCACAGGAGTATAGATGGTTTGGTCGGATGACTTTTCCGTATGATATCCGGACCAGAAAGTGACTAAAATATCCATATTGATGTTAAAGTCTTATTAGTTATCTCAGCACTTAATGATATATTGTAAACACAACATTAATACCGGAAGGTACTTAGATCCGTTGAGACACAACTCTTTCTCATGGCATGGTTGTGTTTACTCCTCAGGAAAAATGTTACATTGCAATTGAATAGCAGTGTTTTGAGTTTTGCATCCTGCTTATGATTGAATTGGCATTCTCACGCTCGCTCCTAATTTCTACATTGACCTTTTAGGTCATAGATTTAAACATGTAATTTTACATATTTACATTAGCTTGGTCAGCTACCTTCAATTAATTGAACTCTACTGACTCGTTCAAAATTTTTTTACTAGATATGTGACTGAATATATATATAATATTTTTTTTTTAACTTTAGCCTTAAATAAACGATGAAGGATGAATGTTCAAATAGGTATATATAAAAAGAAATTACATACCCAACAGATATTGCCAAAACAAAGAAAAATGCATGGGAAATACAGATCATATATATGGTACATTGCTAGCAAATGATTATATGGTACAAAAAAAAATACTGATGTACATATGATTCAGTAACTCGTAAAGAATAATTGTCACCTTTATCAAAAATACAGATTATTATAATACAAAACTAATAAAGAATATTTGTTACCTTGGTAAAGATATAATTTTAGTGCACAAACACGAATTCCTGGTACTTACACGCACCACGGTTTCGTATATATATATATATATATATATATATATATATATATATATATATATATATATATATATATATATATATATATATATATAGGGCTTATATGTTTTATTAGATACTCATAGATTCTTTATTTTAACATTTAGAGCTTATAGTTTTTATTACATGCCTGGGAAATGATTTATATTTTAAATGTTTTTAAAATGTTTTTTTAAAATGTTTTTAAAATGTTTTTTAAAATGTTTTTAAAATGTTTTTAAAATGTTTTTAAAATGTTTTTTAAAATGTTTTTAAAATGTTTTTTAAAATGTTTTTAAAATGTTTTTTAAAATGCAAATTTTCAAGAGTCTCTTTAACTACATATTACTAGCGTACTAACTGCTTTTCGTGCACAACACATTTCCAAGACAATTTTTACTCCTTTGAAGGAATGAAGGGGCCAGTTTCAAACAGCTTTAAATTGAAATAAAATAGGAGTTTTATCTGGACATGGCAAAACGGTCTGTTTGATCTCCTACTTTTTTCTTAACCTATACCAAACAAAGATGTTAACGGCGATAAATATCATCACCGTAACACTGATTGCTGCTAGTAACATGTAGGAACGAAGGTCTGCATAAGTCGGTGTCGGGTGGTCCATCTCGGTTAATTTCATCAACCCCTTAGCCACTCATGCGTTGTATGGGAGAGGTAAAGATGGGATTGTAGTTGACCATGTGAAGTTCGCGAAGTAGGCCCGTTCTCTGATGATAGTCTTGATTCCTCGGACCATGTAATTCGTGGACGTACCGATAAAACCATATGCTGCAACGTAGATTTGGGAATAGGACGTGGATCCGTCCGGACATGATACATTGAAGGCAGCCTTGTCGTATCATTTCCACGAGCCGTTGTTCAGTCTGCAATTGAACTTATTATCGTCAAAGACATAAAGCTTTTTCAGACACTTTTCATTTGTATGGGAGAGAACACCGTCTAGCACTATACCTAACTCGCATGAATACATTGAGTTTTTATGGAATTCAAAGGAGTCAGATGTACATAAATTTGTATTCATTGCGTGTGAACAGTGAGTTAATTGATTTAAGTCTTTAATGACCACATATGTTTCCTTGTCTGGGGAAATCAATACGTGTCCTATCAAACTGAATATTACTGGGTTTGAGTGTTTCGTCAAGAAAGTCGGAAATGGTGATATCCTCTAAGATTGCCAGGCATCAGAAAAATCAAAGGGAATTGTAATCGTAATCCTGTGATTTTCAACGCTTACTGTAATTAGGCTGTAATAAAATTCTAACCTACCTGCGTCTAAAAAGGAATATAACCTAATTTCTCCCGTCCGTTCTCCATAATTAACGTTAATTCTCTTATCGGCAACAAATGCGGTGACAGTACACCTTTAGTTGCTAACGTAATAACTTCCACATAGTCTTTTGATTTCTCAATGAAATGTGCAATTCTATTATGGATAAGACCTATTTTTAAATCATAATATGTTAACGTTGCCAACAAATCTTGTACTTCCATAATTTAACTAATATCACTAGAATGTTCGTTCACCAAACTCATAATTTGATTGACTGAAGCTAACTGATTCCTTAGTTCTCATAGAATTAATTCATTTTCATGAGTCAAAAACTCAATTTTCTTATTTTGATTACAAATCGTACGACGATTGGAAATCCCTAAGCCTAAACTTGCAACAAAACCAAAGATGTTTAGTGCAGCAAAAATAAACGGGTTACGTTTTTCAGGGTTATCGTGTCTAACTGTCCACATCAAAAGGTCACGAGCCAAAGATTCTTCCTCATAAGTCTTATTTTGCATGTCGTCGGATAGCATCTCTGCAACTTTTAGTGTTGATGCAAGCGAACTCTCTGTATTAAAAGGAAAGTGTCTTCTAGCGCTCTTTAAGCTATTGACGTCCTTCTCTGGGAAAAAAATTGCTTGCATGCGTACTTCAACAACTATGTTACTTGATGTAATAAAAACGTCTTCTTGTCTCTCTCCTATAGTGCCATATTTGAAATCTATACTTTTAGTTATAGAGCTCTTCCCACACGAGAAAAATGTGTGAGCGAACAATATCACTCCTAACAATGAAAACTTCATCTTCGAAACCTGTAATGAGAAAAATATATGTAATTACTCCTGTATTAAGAAGAAAAAATTTTAACATATAATTTTCATAGATAAAGAAAAAAAATTCCCTCACTTCCTTCTTTTTTATTTTAATTTCTTATGTGAGCCAATGGTACAATTCTCTCATCAGTGGGTTGGGATACATTTTGAACTCTATACCTATTGGCCGTTAATGTTTCCAAAGTGCTAAATGGGCCTTCAAACTTAGGTATTAGTTTATAATTGAGTCCTTTACGTACATTTACAGTTGGCTTCGCTATTTTATCATGATTCCTTTTCATTATGATTTGTGATTCTTCGAAATTCTTTCGAAGGATATCAAAACGACTTTTGCTTGCATTTATACATTCTTTTAAAGGATTTGATATATTAGTTATAGGCGTTAATACAAGGAAAGGCATTCTAACTGGGGTACCATACAATGCCTCGTGCGGCGACATTTTAATTGATATATGATATGAGTGATTCAGAGTACTTAGTACCGCAGGTATTGCAATATCCCAGTTGGGGTCTGATCCCCCTAGTGTTAATCTTAATATGTTTAAAACCTTCATATTCGCTCTTTCCACTAGCCCATTCGACTCTGGGTGATATATCATGGTATTGATTTTCTTTATGCTAAGGAATTCACACAATGAGGTAAGAAAGTGATAATTAAATTCTCCACCCGAGTCTGAGATTATCATGTGTGGAATTCCATGTTTACAAATGTAACACTCGTAAAACTTCCTAGCTCATTCAATCGCAGTTTTAGTTTCAAGCACTATTAGTTCTGTATATCGAGTCAAAGCATCTACAATTACGGAGAGGTGGTTATTTCCTCTGTCTGACTCGTAAAATCCTGTTAATAAATCTATATGTATTCTTTCAAAGGGTTGATTAGGCACGGGATAAGCCCCTAGGCTAACAGATCTTTTCGTGTGCCATTTGTTTTCCTGACAAGTGCGACAATTAGCTATGTGTGTTTTTTCATATCTGTAAGCATCGTATGCCAATAAAACAATGATTTGGCTTTCTGTGACATTATGGAGAACCCCGGGTGTCCATGCAATGGGTTTGCATGCAACCAATTTAGGACACTGGATATAAGTGAGATTGGTACCACTACCTGGTCGTTAGTCACATGTGGTGTATTGCAGGTTTTCCTTGTCCTGGATCTAAACAGAATATTGTCTTTGATTATATAATTCTGCTGCGTATACTTTATATATTCCCTTTCCTTACGATTTCCTTCCGAAGCATTTATATTTTTTTGTAATTTCTGATCTTTTCTTTGCTCAGTCTGTAATAATTCAGCACTCCAGCCCAGATCTTCTTTTTCAGATATAGTTTTAACAATTAGCATGGATGTTGATGTATCTATTAATTCAGCTAATGGCTCCGTAGAAGATGAATACGGGGTTTCGTGATAATGCATCAGCAATGATATTTGCTTTCCCTGGTAAGTACCCAATTCTCTCGCCAAAATCTTGGATGATCCAATGCCACCGAGTTCGTTTGGGACTGTGTGTGGGTTACTATTTTCTTCTAATGATATCTGGTGAAAGCTTTTAAGTAAGTACAAACCGGTAAAATATTTATTCTGACCTAACAAAGATAAAATATCGTCAGTACATGGCACTAGGAATCGATCAGGGATCGTTTCCTCATTCAAGCGACGGAAATCTATGCAGATACGCCATGTTCGATCTTTTTTCGGTAAGGGCTGTTCGATTTCCTAGTGACTCCTTCTAGCATTTTACCTACTTCATCATTTATCTCATTCTGGAATTTCATAGGGAGTCTGTATGAGGGTACAGAGATAATTTTCTGCTCGTCCTTTAACCTTATTTGATGTTTTATGACATCTGTCTTTCCTAAGTATCCCTCCATAGTGGAAAAAACATCATGATATTCAGTTAAAAGTCCAAAAAATTTCTGCTGAATTTCTTCCTCTTGAATGTCTTTATTGATTTTACTTTTGATTGATTGCAAAAGGGATTCAACCGCAACTGATTGAGCGTGATTGATTTCAGCGACGGTAAGAATATGATGTTTATAAACTTCTACATCCAAGATATGTTGAAATTTGTGAATTCCTAAAGTGGTATTTAAATGATTACAGACTTCAGAATTACATTGCTGATGTGAGCCTTCTGTATAACTAGCTTGTGTGACGGACAATCTGTTAGTCTTCAACGTGTCGGAAAGGATTAATATTTCAGATCCCGGTAACGTTTTCTTTATTTGCACTATTAAATTCAAAAGTACCTTTGGCTCGATAGATTGCGTGCGAGATGATATTACGGGTGAACGAGAATTCTGTTAGGTCGCATATATTATTTCTTTAGTAGTGAGACAAGTTATTGGTTCTTCAACGTACGTCATTGTTTTATTTGTCGTCTCCTTTTTATCCATAACTGATTTTAAGGTATTAGAAGACTCATAGAATTTTCCTTTGATATACACGCCGTGCTTGGCAGGGGCTAAGATAATGTTTTGATTACCCATAGACGGATATCCTATCATTACAGCTGGATACATATCAATGTTTTGTACAACAAAGGTATCGGCAAACGTGTGCTTACCGACCTTGAACTGAACATGAGTTACGCCTATTAAATTTAATTCATTATTTCGTATACCCGAGAGCCTTACTCTGGACTTCTCTATAGTGAAGTTTGAAAACAACAAATGATGTGTCCTCAAATCTATGATATTACGTGGACTACCAGAGTAAAAAAATATTGTAAAGGATCGGTGTTCTAAATTTACAGCATATAATGTTGGTCGTAACTCATTTTGACTTATTATTGTGTGAATTTGTTGAAAATCTATGGGAGCATGCACAGATTTATTTGACTCGGTCGTTTGTTTTTTAGGAAAATATATTGCCTCACAATGATCTGATAAAACATTAAATGGATTATTTAACACTACTGATGTTGATTTAAATGACCCAACATCACTCTCTTCCCCACTGGAGTTAATTATGTGGTATTAGCTTTGCTCTGCACATTATGAAAATCAGCCTGACCTTGCGAGTTTTGGCTAGATGGCCCAGGATCAGAGTTATTCGAAGAACTGTTTGTTTGTTTCTGAACTACATTGACGTTTGGCTGTTTCTTCTTATTTAACTGAAGATTTTTCTTTTTATTTCCATATGGAACAGACTGTGGAATTGACTGTGTATTTCTAGGATTTTGTTGTGTCTTACGCGAGTAGCACTGACTATATGAATGAGTTGAACTATTATGTAACGAACAGAATCTCGTTCTGCAGTCTGCAATCAAGTGACCTTAACGTTTGCAATTATAACACGTCATTCCCATGACTTGACTATTATTAACTACGTTTACTTGTTGTAGCTTTGTTTAATTTTTTGCAAAAACTTGTGTAAATAAGGGATCAAGATCAGTACACTTAGACATATGTTTCTTTATCTGTTTATATACGTCCAATTCTGTTCTTGCTGGAATTTCCTTTTTTTCAAAACACGGCACTAAAGCTTCAGGCAACATAAGTGTCATGCAAGTTAGATACATTAATCGTAAGAAATCTTTCGCGTAGATGTTATCTCTAGTAACCCAAGTGGAATTACCTAAAATATCTTGATACTCATTTAGCCTATCGGCAATGAGAGCTGCTCTCTCTATAACCTTAAGACGAGTCATGGTGGCTTCATTAAGTGTATTTCTTAATGTTAAAACTACATCCAAGGCTTCCTCGCCGCCATAGACCGCACGTAGCCTAACTTTGAAATCGTCCCATGTAACTGACTCTTGAAACGAAACTCCCCTCAAATACGCACTCGCATCTCCTTCAGAAGAGTCTATAAAACTTTTAGCTTCCTGTAATTGTACAAATGGGTCTATAATTTGTTTAGCATTTAAATGGGCGTCGACAGAAGAAATCCACGACTCAAAATTCTGAGGTAAGAAGCCGTTGACCTGACCTTGAAAAGGAAGAATAGCTGATCGTGCATTAACTAACGTAACAATGGGAGCCGGGATGGGGTTACTCGGGCCCGGGGGTGGGGTTACTTGGACTGACAGGAGGTGTCATGTTGACTTTAACTTGTTTTTTATCTCTTTGATTCCTGGCAATCCTATCAAAATCTCTATATGAATACAGACGTCCACTGCGTAAACTCATAAACACTATTCAAATAAAGATCATAACATAATCCCCCAATACAATGCTAAAAATATAAAGATATTTCCCGAGAACTTCTGAAAGAAAACGGAATTAGCACAGAGAGAAAAAAAATTCTCGACGAGAAATTGAAGTTGAATACAGTTTCCTTTAATGAAAGAAAAAATGAAGATTAACAAAGAACTTACCCCAGCAATAATGGACGATTGACTCGTGATAACTACACTTCACTGTCTAAAACTGAAATGAATAAAGAAATGTACTTAGCTTGGGTTTATATGGGTGAAGGGTTATATCGTCATTTCCTCTCTTTCTCACTGGTTTTCGAGAGTTTTGATGTTTGGATGAATGTTTTCGGTCCGATTTCCCATTGTAATATTGAATGTAGAGTTTCCTGGATATGATTCTCGAATGTCTGATAAACGTTGAATGTCAGTCCTTCGTTTTCTTAAGATATTGATTGAAGATCCAGTTCCTCAGTTTGTATAACATTTATTTGTTTGTATTCAATGTTTTCATTTCTTCGGTGGACGTAGATACTTCGTCAAAATTGTAGATTCATTACTGTTGATTCTCATGATACTAAAGTTGATTTAGGTTGAACGCTGACACCAATTGTTAGCGTGGTACTGTTATAAACACATTAATTTTCCAACCAAATGCCTCTTCAATGTGATGTAATGTTCAGACTTGGTAGGTTACTTCTTCTTCTTAATAAGTCTAAGTAAGTTAACTTTAAAAAGTTTATTTCTTTAAAAATATTTATTAACATCTCATTCACAGGAGTATAGATGGTTTGGTCGGATGACCGTTCCGTATGACATCTGGACCAGAAAGTGACTAAAATATTCATATTGATGTTAAAGTCTAATTAGTTATCTCAGCACTTAATGATATATTGTAAACACAACATTAATACCGAAAGGTACTTAGATCTGTTGAGAGACAACTCTTTCTCACGGCTTGGTTGTGTTTACTCTTCATGAAACATGTTACATTGCAAATGAATAGCAGTGGCTTGAGTTGTGAATCCTTCTTATGACTGAATTGGCATTCTCCTAATTTCTACATTGACGTTTCAGGTCATGGATTTAAACATGTAAATTTACATACATTACACATAGAGTTGTGTTTAACCTACAAAAATACCCCAGACATGCTCATGGTCATAGCCAAAATACATATGGCTACCTAGGTGAAGGATCTTTACGCCTTTATGAAGGATAGGAGAGCATGTAGAGAGTTTGCGTTTGCTGCTGCAACAGTGAAACACAAAATAAGGAAGCTAATATCTTCCAACATCTGGGGTAAAGATCTCTTCCCACACGAGGTCATAAAGAAAGTAATTAAGAACACCACCAGGGAGAACATAAGTCTTCTCCAAAAATGGGGCATCCTTTCTAAGAGAAAATCTTCTATGGTTGTGGGTCCCCAACCTAATAAGAAGATCGAAAATGCTGGAAATATCCGGGCTGCTCAACAACATCCCACTATTCCAGTGACCATGATGCCACAGGCAGATGGTCAGAAGTCTAAACCTACTGACTATTCGAAGCATGAAGACGCTTCTTCTAGGAGGAACAATCCTTCAGGATCGCAGGACCTTCGATCCTTTGGTCCAAAGCCTATTTGAGATGAGCCCTTGATGGGAAACAGAAATGTCCCCACCATCATTGCCTTACCTTCTCCTACAATTCAAAATCCTCCTGGAGAAGTATACCTGAGAGCTATAGAGCATACAGGTGGTAAGAAAACTATAGCCCATCGAGTTACAGGGAAGGCTGTTTTGTGTTCACGAGAGGGACTCAAGAAATCTCTGAATCCTTCTGAACTTGTCGCCACTCAACAAGTTCATAGAAAACAGCGAGTTCCGAATGTTAATCCTTACGAACATATGGACTTTGTCCCAAGTAGGGGTATTTGTAGTCTTGTCAGACCTGAAAGGTGTCCTGAGGAACCTTCCAGTCAACCACCCCCCTTCCTCCTATCTAGAATTAGAGTTACAGATAGTAACATTCATCCTAGGAAAGATACGTGTCGGACTCACAGTCCTAAGTATCTTCATAGGATAGGCAAACTCAGTCACGTCAAAGTCAAGCCTAAAAATGGTTCAGCCATTTATATACCTGAACGAGAGGCTGGGATGGGCAGCACCCGAAGTGGCTGGCCAATGTGCATTCAAGGAATTGACCCGGTTCCCGGGACTTCACGGATGCAAGATAAGCTTCTAGAAGTCTCGACTTTCTCCAGCTTAAGGGTTTCAATGGCTGAAAAATCATTGAAGCCCACAGTCACATCATCTCTCGTTTTCCCTTGGAAATATAAAAGGAGCTCGCGAGGTCTGTCAAGAGACTCAGGTAATCAGTCAGATTTCCAAGACGCCAACAGGGACAAGCGCTAAACTTTCCCCAGTTTGCAATAGTGACAGACCTAGTGCAAAGACCAGAGCGGAAAGGTGCGTTAAGAGCCTGGAGAAAATACGCATTCAACGCTTGAAGAGTTAAAAAAAGACTGATATCGGTCCCTCTTTAATCGCCTCTCTAACAAAAAGTAAAGCACAAAAATCCCAAGGCTTTGCTGGTTCTATCATGAGTGGGGAAGCCCCCTCCATACAGATCAGACTTCCTACGACTGATCTGGGACACCGAAGCGATAATAAGACGTCACAATTGAATGTCTCATACAGACTAGATGAAGTTACAAATCCCTTTATTAAAGGGATGGCACCTGCCAGCAGTTCTTTTACAACTGATCCACAAGGTGACAGTGGATGCTCTATTTCGGTCCAAGCCAATAGAGTTGGAATGGTCCATGGACGCAGACCTATTCCCTCCCAGTTGGGAACAAGTCCACAGAACTGCAATTTGACCTCTTCGTCACGAGCGTCTTCAAGAAACTACCTTGATATGAGCCCCATACGAGGATCCTCTAGTGAGGCTGATAGACAAGGTGAAGAACTTAAAGATGAGGCTGGTCCTAGCTCTGATCCTAGGTTTAATTCCGAAGGTTCAGAAATTAACTGCCTTCGTTTTATCACAGAGAACCCAAACCCTTCCTTTCATGATTTTCTTACTTCTAGCGGTTAGAAAATGATTTGGGATCTCAAAAGGCAATATAGAATTCTTAGAAGAATACAAGGCTAAGTCAACTAGAAAACAATATGAGTCTTCCTGGAAAAAGTGTGTTACGTTTGTGAAAGCAAAAGGACCGAAAAAAATTTCAATGAACTTCTGTCTGTCCTTCTTTGTTCACCTACATAGCCAAGGTCTGGCGGCCAATACGATAAATACGTGCAAGTCAGCCTTGACTAGGCCTCTCCTATATGCTTTTCAAGTGAATCTGGCGGATGAAATCTTTAACAAGATTCCGAAGGCATGCATTAGGCTTAGGCCCGCAGTACCACCAAAGCCCATCTCTTGGTCTTTGGACAAGGTCCTACATTATGTCTCATCGGTGAACATTTAAGATTGTTCTCTTGAGGATCTAACCCAAATG
>NC_090758.1:20666710-20674210 GCF_036898095.1 Palaemon carinicauda
TATATATATATATATATATATATATATATATAGTAGTCTACATAAGGAAAATTGAAAGTTGTGTATATGTAGAAGTGCTCAACAGTTTCGTCCGCCAATGGACCTCTTCTTGGAGCGTTTATTATACAAAGAAATATTACACACGTATGTACATACAGGAAAGGCTTCAAATCATAAAAAAAAAGATATAATTATACTATTACTACCCAACAGGCAAAAGTCACTTAACATGGGGATAAAACTAGTAAAAGTTGAAATTACAAATTAACATGAAAACAAGTAATGGAATGTTTGACAATCACCCAAGTAAATAAAACAAGCCAAAAAAAGGAAGAACTATTGAAAAACATTTTCAAGTTTGTATTGACACTTTATACTATGTAAGATAAAAGGATCCAATTTATATATGCCTGGCGATAAATTAAAATTCTTATTCCTACTATAAAATATACATGCTGATTCAATGACATTCCTCTCTATAAAATCAGTATTCTTGAACCAAATTTTTGACTGTTGCCAATCTACTGGATAACTACATATATTATTATGTATACAAATGGCATTACTTTTGTTGTTTATTCTTATGTTATACTTATGGTTTAAAATTCGCTTATCTAATGATTTTCCAGATTGTCCAATATAAAAATGTCCACATAAATATGGTATCTTATAAACTATACCCTCATCACTGTCAGGTGTGTTGCAAATCAGATTTCTGCCAATAGTATTGCGATAAGAAAATGCAGTATAAATCCCCAACAATCTAAGAGGAGCGATTACAGACTCAAAATTGGGATGGTATGGTAGGGACAGAAAATTAGTTTTACTTTTCATATTCCTTTGGGGCGATTAAAAAGATTTTCTTGCAATTGCCAGGCTTTTGTTATGTCTTGTGTGCTAAAATTATTTTGAAAACCTATTTGATATATATTTACCTCCATTAATGCAAGGCTTCCCTATCTTGGATTTATTCTACTTTTTCATGGCTTCTCCGTCTTCGTTGGCCTCTGATAAGTTGAGTATAATGTCTTTTATGTATAAATGTAGGTTCTTGGTAAAATTTTGAGTGATTAATAGGATTAATCTTTGATACAAGAGCCGTAGCCTACCAGAGGCGTCCTGGACGCTGTCGCTCGCTAGGTATAAATTAGTTAGTCAGAGCGACATTCCTGGTTGTTTTGCTTTAATAAATTTTAGCTATTTAGCATTACATAGGATTTCCTTTCGTGCTTAGTATTATTTGGCGAAGTATTCGCCATTCTGGCCTACGCTAGGCCATGTAGCCTAGTCGTTTGGTCCTAGTACTTCATGCATGATTTTGGTTTTTCCGAGTGTAATTAAAATTTGATTGAAGCTTTAGGCTATATTTTATACATTTAAGACTGTGTGGAATATTTCCAAGATAGTATACGAGTGAGTTTCGGTGATTTAGGTAATCGATTCTCTTGGTGCCTAGGCTAGTTGCTTATGGAGCCTTAGTATACTTTATCATACTCCCCGGTTGCTTTCTTTTCTTCGGAGAAGGTATGCAATCCCTTTCCCTCTGTTTAAGCCTTGGGCTTATCCCTAAGTGGTTTTTTCCGAATTTATTTTCGATAAAACTACACTGGGGTGTTACTGTACCTTCCTGTTCCTGTAGTATGGTTCAAGAGGGACAGAACAACAGAGTTTTTTAGTCTGAGTCTGTGTTGTCTGGCTTGGGGCTGAGTCCCCCTCGCTGACCTGACACAGACAAAGGGAGCTTAGCTCCCTTAGGTCACTACCGAAGGTTTCTGTGGATATGATTCCTTCTTTTGTGATCTACCACAGTAGTCCTTGTTGCTGTTCTCGGGGGAGGATAAGTTTCTTTCCCTGGGAGTAGCAACGCCTTCCTTGCTTTGGTGCTCTGGGAGCTGGCAAGTATTGCTGGCCTTCCCCCTTAGATCTCCCTTAGGCTAAGATAAGTTTCTTGGCTGCGGGTGATCTGTCACTAAAGCAAGGTTGGCAGGACCCTCTTGTCCCTTCCCCCCTCTTTCTCCATAATGGCCGAGCCATTACTGTACTGTACGTCGTTCTACATCTGGACCTAGCATAGGTTAGGATGTGGAATTGACTCAGCCCCTTGCCGGCCGGCAGAGCTGCTGGCCGGCAAGGGTCTTATGTTTTCGAGTGCTGCCCGGACCTCTCTTGGTCCCTCATCCATGCCTGCATGTAGAGCCAGACGGCATTGGTCAGGAAGCCTGAATTAGTTACTCCCCTTCCTTATATGCACTCTTTCGGTTGCCGGGCTTGGAGGTTGTGTACACTCTTACCCCGGCATCCATTCTATTTTTCTTCTAGTGCTGTACCTGACCCGGCTACCGGCCTATGAGGCTGGCAGCCGGGCAGGTATAGTCCTCTGGTTCTTTTGCTGCCGGCTGGCATCGGTCTTGTACCTTTGCCGGCCGGCTTATGTCAGCCCTTGTCTGCCGGTCACCAAGAGTGTGGCCGGCAGCTGGGTACTACCTTGTGTAGTTGCTGGTCGGCAGCCATTGCCGGCCAACATTGGCTGTTACCGGCCGGCAGTTGCTGCCGACCGGCACATGCATTTGAATCAGAGTGCTGCCGCCTTATAGCTGTTAAGTAGTATACTTTAAAGCTAGTTATGGTGTGTGCCGGCCGGCAAAGGCAGGCCGGCACGCATCCCCCTATACTGTACTAGTATTCTTCAGTATAACATATACAGTAAGAAGAAAACTATGGTAAGGGTTTTGGTACAGCACTGTGTCTTCTAACACCATTGTGTTTTCTGGCACATCCCTTTGCTGTTGCCCTACAGATAGGAAAGTGAGTTCTTTCCTGTCTATTATCCAGGATTTTAAAATCATTGCTTAGGTGTGAGGTCCACCTGTTTCCTCTTGAAACCTTGCATTGGTTACTCTAGAAGAGATTAACCATTTTGATTTTATTATCTGGAAGGCTGCAACAATGGGTTGTGAGGGAAACACAAGTGTGTGTCTTTCCTTTATGAATTGTTATGCTATACTATGCATATCCAGTGATACATAGTTCACTTGATACTCATGGAAATTTCTTCTCTTTACAGGAGGACCCTCCGAAGTGCGGAAATGTTTTCTGCAACGTCCGCAGCAAGAACCTCTGCGGACATGAGTGTTGTAGGAGACACGCAGCATGCGCTGTCTCCAAGGATGATCTCCAGTATTGGGACCCTCAGGTATGTACTGTATGCACTAACCTGATTACTGAGGCTTTTGATTCCCCTAGAATGGCGGAATCAAGGGATATAGCAAGGGAGAAGCTTCGTACCTGGGTAAGGGGCTTCCAAAAGAATACCTCTGGCCCTTATCTTCCAAGTGAGAAGATGAGGGCGTATCTTTTTCCCAAGGCATCAGCTGATGCAGTGATTCCCCAGCCTCAAGAGGAGATCCCCCAAGATCAAGTCCAGGTGGACGTGGAAGTCGCAGTCGCGATGCAAGACATCCAGTTAGATGACAGGATGTCTGACCTGGACGAGCGTTTGGAACAAGACCTCCTGGCAGAAGGTCAGGATGAAGTTCAAACCCCGGATGTCGTAGAAGATGAGGTCGACGAGGTGTCGGCTACTCCGGTTCAGGTTCCGGAGCCTATTCCCTCAACATCGGCCGGTCTCCCAGTAGAACTGGGACAGGCCCTCTCTTCGATTGTTGGAATGATCCAACAAATGCAGAAGGAGAATCAGGAGAAGGCGGCTGCTATGGAACTGCGTATGCAGTCCCTGGCAGAATCACATGGGCCCCGGAAAAGGCTCAATGTGAAAGACCTTCCCTTATGCTCAGATGCTAACCCATGGAGGTATGCTGAGCACATGCCGATGACGACTGGAAAGATCGTCATCTCGGATAAGCTGGGTTCAGTTCCCCTAGAGGAGGTGGAATTCTGGCCCAGCAAGGCATCATATCCGGACTGCTATGTCCGGCTGAGAAAAGAACCAGCTTCAAGGGAGGAGACAGAGCCGAAGGAGGTCATAATTATGGACCACGCTAAGGCTCAAGCCCTACTTTCATCCTCGATGAAAGAGAGGGGCTTCTCTAACTCGAAGGTAGCTGCATTGAGCAAGAAGCTCCCTTCTTTTGTGTCCTCTCCTGCTAGAGCCTTCCCCTTTTTACAGAAAGGGTTTGCGGCTGTCCTAAAGGCAGTCGAGGCCGGCAAGCCTTGCCCCTCCCTGGAGGAGTGTAAACCCTTGTCGCTGGCCCTGCCTATGGACCAAAAAGACTGGAAGGATGTCCATCTGACGTTCTCAGTGGGAAAGTTGGAGGCTGATATTGCCGGACGGCAATTCTGCGAGGACCTCCCCAAGCTGTCCGACTCTCTTTTACGAAGAGAGTTAGAGACAAAAGAAAGACTGGCTGCCTCAATGTCTCATCAGACTACTCTTGAGACGATGGCAAGTGACCCCAAGGTCCATGAAATGTTCATGGTGGTGGCTACGTCTCACCTAGCCACAGTGACGAAGGACCTTTATAGCTTCATCAAGGCAAGGAGAGCTTGCAGGGAGTTCATGTTCACCGGGGCTACGGTGAGACACGAGCCAAGGAAGTTAATCTCCTCCAACATTTGGGGAAAAGACCTTTTCCCTACCGATGTGGTCAAAGAAGTTGTTGATAAGGCCGCCGTGGAGAATAGAAACCTTCTCCAGAAGTGGGGCCTGGCTATCAAAAAAAAGTCTTCCCCGGATGAGGGTCCTCAACCAAAGAGGAAGAATATGAGGACTAGGCTACCGTCTCGGCCAGCCAAGCCTTTTAGACAGCAACAGCAACTGCAATTGCCATTGCCTCCAGTGCCCCAGATGGTGGCACAAACCCCGACCACCTTTCAGTGGGTACCCCAGGCTGTGCCAGGTCAGTCCACCGCATTCACCCCAACGTTCGAAGGACAGTCTTCTTCCTTTCGTGCAAAACCTAGAGGAGCAGCCAGAGGCTCGTCTAGGCGCCCCTCAAGGGGAAGGGGATTCAGAGGTGGTCGTGGTCAGGGAGGCAAGACCTCAGAACGGCAGTCCAAGTGAAACGATACCGGTAGGAGGGAGACTGATGAAATTTTGGGATCGCTGGACCTTCGATCCCTGGGCCCAAAGCCTACTCAAGAATGGACTGGGCTGGAGCTGGTACAGCACTCCACCCCCGTGCCTTCGGTTTTTCCAACACTCCTCCCCCGTTCTGGAGGAGTACGTTCAAGAACTGTTGGAGAAAAAGGTGATCCGAAAGGTGAAGTCCATCAAATTCCAAGGGAGGCTGTTTTGTGTTCCCAAGAAAGACTCGGAAAAGCTCAGAGTCATTCTGGACTTGTCGCCACTCAACAAGTTCATAGTGAATTGCAAATTCAAGATGCTAACACTGCAACATATAAGGACCTTACTGCCCAAGAGGGCATACTCAGTCTCTATAGACTTGTCAGACGCCTTTTGGCACATTCCAATCAGCCGTCGACTCTCCCCCTACCTAGGGTTCAGGCTACAACGGAGACTATACGCCTTCAGAGCCATGCCATTCGGGCTAAACATAGCCCCAAGGATTTTCACGAAGCTTGCGAGCGCAGCTCTCAAACAATTACGCCTAAAGGGAATTCAGGTAGTAGCCTACCTGGACGACTGGCTGGTGTGGGCAGCATCCGAGACCGAATGCTTGCAAGCTTCCAGTCACGTGATCCAGTTCCTAGAGTACCTAGGCTTCAAGATCAACAGAAAAAAGTCTCGACTTTCTCCATCCCAAAAGTTCCAGTGGCTGGGAATCCACTGGGACCTTTTGTCACACAGTTTCTCCATCCCGACGAAGAAAAGGAAGGAGATAGCGGGCTCTGTCAAGAGACTTCTAGATTCCAAAAGGATATCAAGACGCGAACAGGAGAGGGTACTAGGCTCTCTCCAGTTTGCTTCAGTGACAGACCCAGTGCTAAGAGCACAGCTAAAGGATGCAACCAGAGTTCGGAGAAGGTATGCATCAAACGCGCGAAGAGATCTGAGAAGACCAGTGCCGCCTCGGCTACGTACTCTTCTCAGGCCTTGGTCCCAAGCCAGACATCGAAAGAAGTCGGTTCTTCTTCAGCCACCTCCCCCGTCGATGACGATTCACTCAGACGCCTCAAAGGAGGGATGGGGAGGTCACTCTCATCGGAAAAAAGTCCAGGGGACTTGGTCCAAGCTATTCAGGACCTTTCATATAAACTTTGTAGAAGCTATGGCAGTGCTCCTTACCTTAAAGAAAGTCTCCCCGCGTCACTCGGTCCACATAAGATTGGTGATGGACAGCGAGGTGGTTGTGAGATGCTTGAATCGACAAGGGTCGAGGTCACCACCTCTCAACCAGGTGATGTTAGACATTTTCCGATTGGCGGAAAAGAAGAAGTGGTACCTGTCGGTAGTTCACCTT
Organism: Palaemon carinicauda; assembly: GCF_036898095.1. Taxonomy (NCBI): domain Eukaryota; kingdom Metazoa; phylum Arthropoda; class Malacostraca; order Decapoda; family Palaemonidae; genus Palaemon; species Palaemon carinicauda. Next base: position 20,673,091 of record NC_090758.1, read on the forward strand.
CAAGGAGTCCGCAATGTGACAGCGGACGCTCTATCCAGGTTCACACCGATAGAGTCGGAATGGTCCTTAGACGCAGGATCATTCTCCTTCATTCTGAATCAAGTCCCAGAACTGCAGATAGACCTCTTTGCGACGAAAGACAACAAGAAGTTGCCCCTGTACGTGTCCCCGTACAAGGACCCCTTAGCGGAAGCAGTGGACGCGATGTCCCTCGACTGGAACAGATGGTCCAGGATTTATCTGTTCCCTCCTCACAACCTTCTGTTGAGGGTCCTCAACAAACTGAGATCCTTCAAGGGGGGTAGCGGCAATAGTGGCCCACAAGTGGCCGAACAGTATGTGGTTCCCCTTGGCGTTGGAACTACAGATGAAGTTTGTGCCGCTACCACATCCAGTTCTGACCCAGCGAGTCCAGAAGTCGACTGTCTGCGCTTCATTACAGAAAACCCGGACCCTGCAGCTCATGATTTTCTCGCCCTTGCGGTGAGAAAGCGTTTCGGGATTTCGAAAGCCAGCATAGACTTCCTAGAGGAATATAAGTGCAAATCTACTAAAAGGCAATATGAGTCATCTTGGAGAAAATGGGTGGCCTTTGTAAAGGCAAAGAATCCGCAGGAGATCTCAACAGACTTCTGCTTATCATTCTTCATCCACCTCCATGGCCAAGGGTTGGCAGCTAACACGATTTCAGTGTGTAAATCTGCTTTGATGAGACCCATTTTATTTGCCTTCCAGATTGACCTAGGTAACAAGATCTTTAATAAAGTTCCGAAAGCCTGCGCTAGGCTCAGACCTTCAGCACCTCCAAAGCCCATCTCATGGTCTTTAGACAAAGTTCTTCATTTCGCCTCCCTGTTGAGCAATGAAGAATGTGCGTTAAAGCATTTGACGCAAAAAGTTATTTTCCTATTTGCACTCGCGTCCGGGGCCAGGGTTAGTGAGATCGTAGCCCTCTCGAGAGAGGCAGGTCGTGTTCAGTTCCTGGATGGGGGGGATCTGAACCTGTTTCCGGATCCTACGTTTCTCGCCAAGAATGAGTTACCCACCAACAGGTGGGGTCCCTGGAGAATCTGCCCTCTGAAAGAAGATGCATCTCTATGTCCAGTAGAATGCCTAAAGG
>NC_090758.1:20679210-20684210 GCF_036898095.1 Palaemon carinicauda
ATATTATCTATAGTTTTTGAACGTCCTCTGGAAAAATGTCTAAATAGGTTTGCTGAAGGTTATTATCTATTCCCTAGTTTGCAATTTGTTTTTCGTAAAGGCCTTGGAGCATGTGATGCTATTCTTACAATCCCCAATGCTGTACAGAAATCCCTTGTTTGTGGTCAGGAAGTTCGTATGATTGGCCCTGATTTTAGTGCTGCCTTTGGCCGTGTTAATCATGAGGCCCTTGTTTTCAAACTCAAACAGTTGGGAGTGGGTGGGTCGTTTCTTAGCATTATTTTTTTATTTTTTAAGTAATAGATCTCAAGGAGATGTTGTTGATGACAATCATAGTGAGTATAGAAATATGATATCCGGTGTTCCACAGGGTAGTGTTCTTGGCTCATTACTTTTCATACTATATACAAATGACATGTGGTTTGGCCTAGAAAACAAGCTTGTTGCATATGCAGATGATGCTACTCTCTTTGCATCAATTTCATCCCCTGAATATAGATCAGGGGTTGGTGAATCCCTTAATAGACATTTTGCTAAATTTAGAGCATTGTGCAAATTATGGGGTTTGAAGTTGAATCCAAACAAATATCAAAGTATGATTGTAAGTAGGTCAAGGACGGTGGCTCCTCAACATGATAATGTTTCTTTAAATTAGTATGACTCTTAAAATTTTAAGTGTGATTCCCGACAACAAAATTACTTGGGTCTCTTAGGTCTGTTGCACAAAAATTGGCTTGTTGAGAAAATCTTTTAAGATTTTCGATGATCAATCTATTCTAAAGAAGTGTTTTAATTCTTTCATTCTACCTTGTTTTGAGTATTGTTTTCCTGTCTGGTCTTCAGTTCCTGATTCTCATCTTTATTTGTTGGACAGAAACTAACGGTCTGTTAAATTTCTTATTCCTGATCTAGATATTAATCTTTGACACCATCGTTCAATTAGTTCATTATGCATGTTGCATAAGATTTTTCATAACTCTGACCATCCTTTACATTCAGATCTCCCTGGACAATTCTATCCTGTTTGTAATACTAAGCAGGCAGTTCATTCTAATAGTAAGTCCTTCTACATCATGAGGCTCAATACTACACAGTATTCTAGAAGTTTTATTCCAGCTGTTACCAAGTTGTGGAATTATCTTCCTAATTGGGTAGTTGAATCAGTAGAACTTAAAAGTTCAAAGTTGGAGCAAATGTTTTTTATATTGACCAGGCTGACATGAGTCTTTTTATAGTGTATATAAGACATATCTGTTTCTGGCGTTGTTAATAGTTTATATATGACATATCTATTTTTGACGTCGTCACTGTTTTTAGAATGATTTATTGTTAATTTGTTCTCATCATTTATTTATTTCCTTATTTCCTTTCCTCACTGGGCCATTTTTCCGTATTGGAGCCCTCGGGCTTATATCATTTACCTTTTCGAACTATGGTTGTAGCTTGGCTAGTAATAATAATAATAATTAGTCATATAAATATGTATTTTCCTTTTTTAAAACTGTTAAAATTGTAAATATACATTTTTTACAATTTATAATATACATACATAAAATTACATGAATAATCTTTTCTATCACTTAACGTACAGTATAATGTATTCACAAATCCAACTTTCATTAGTCATGTTAATACGTTTTATTTCCTTTTTTTTTTTTTTTTTTTTTTTTTTTTTTTTTTTTTTTTTTTTGATTAGTATGCTAAACCAAGCTGCAAAATTCCTATAACCGGATCACAGACTCCACCCATGTAAGTATGTCACATTGTTAACTGCGTCGTATGAATTTCTCCACCGAACATACTTGATCAGAACCTTCATACAGGTCTCTTAGGCAATTCAGTTCCTGTATAATAGCATAAGGTACTTACTTGTGTTTCTTCATTTACCCCTTCCGCAATTCGTTTAAAATAACCTGTAAAATAAGTTATTCAGGCGCAGTGAAAGATAGATTGAGAAAATAGTTAATATGTGTTAAAAGTATTTAACATTTTACCAGAAAACCTTCATAATAGACTCATTATTATTGTCCACATCTAACCATCATCATAATCTCCTCCTACGCCTATTTCACACTAAGGGCCTCGGTTAGATTCTGCCAGTCGTCTCTATCTTGAGCTTTTAAATCAATACTTGTCCATTCATCGTCTTCCACCTCACGCATCATAGATGAGATCATGGTGAGGGTAGATGTAGATAAAAACAAAACGTTAAACTTATTTTTTTTTCAGTTAGCTAGGTAGGTAGGTAGTAGGTTGGCCAGGGCACCAGCTACCCGTCGAGATACTACCGTTAGAGAGTTATTGGATCCTTTGACTGGCCAGACAGTAATGCAAGGGATCCCTGTCTCTGGTTACGGATAATTTTTAACTTTGCCTACACATACAACGAATAGTCTGGCCTATTCTTTACAGATTCTCATGTTTCCTCATACACCTGACAACACTGAAATTACCAAACACCTCTTCGCTCAAGAGGCTAAATACTGTATTGTAATTGTTCAGTGGCTACTTTCCTCTTGGTAAGGGTAGAAGAGACTCTTTTAGTTACGGTAAGCAGCTCTTGTAGGAGGACACCCCAAAATCAAAGCATTGCTCTCTAGTCTTGGGTAGTGCCAGAGCCTCTGTACCATGATCTTACACTGTCTTGGGTTAGAGTTCTCCTGCTTGAGGGTACACCATGGCACGCTGTTCTGTCTTGTTTATCTTCTCTTGTTTTGTTAATGTTTTTTTATAGTTTATATAGTAGATATTTATTTTATTGTTGTTACTCCTCTTAAAAGATTTAATTTCCTTGTTCCCTTTCCTCACTGGGCTATTTATCCCATTGGATCCCCTGGGCTTATAGCATCCTGCAAATAATAATAATAATAATAATAATAATAATAATAATAATAATAATAATAGGCCTACTTGAATATGTAACGATTTATAAACTCCTGTCATGAGTTGTTTATTTATTGAATATAAATACTGTATAGAAATGTAAATATCACGTACTTATTGTCAAGCTTAACCACAGAATATTTTCGTAATAAAAGATGAAAAGAATATACACATTGGTTACTCTTCACACGATGGAAGCAATATAGTGAAGACATGCCTCTTAACGAGCAGAAATATTTTTCTACAGAAACAAAACTGGCTCTTGTGAAGAGAGCCTGATATTATTCTCTCTCTCTCTCTCTCTCTCTCTCTCTCTCTCTCTCTCTCTCTCTCTCTCTCTCTCTCTCTCTCTCTCTCTCTCTCTCTCTGGACAATTAATCTATTGTGCAATCGGTGGAACAGGACGAGTTCTTCTAAACTGGAATTTTCTGTTTATATTTTCTCAAAAAAGCAGCACTGAGGCCATCTATTGGTAATCAGTTGAAAAGAAGCAAAACTGCAATAAAAAAAAAGAAAGGAAAAAAAAACAGAAAACGATAGCTTTCTTTCTTGCTGTGAAATGAAATGAAGGTAGAGAAAATAATTTTTATACTGGACATATTCTGTTTCCAAATTTATACACTGTTCAATGACTATCACTAACTGCCTTCATTGGCCATTTTATGGGCGATCATTTAACATTAAAGATATAAAACATAGGTAAATAACTTCTGCAAATAATAAAGATTCTTATATTAACATTCAGATTGATGTTTTCTTTTCAGAATAATCCAACAGATTAAGATAATCTTCACAAAACCAAAATACTTCTTCAATCCTTTTGAGAGAACTTAATGTTTATTTAAAGACGATTTTTCTTTTCTATTTCTGCGAACAGATAATTTCATCAAAGGACAAAAATATTTTATATAAATACGTAAAAAAGTATAAAAAGTAGAAGCAATATCTACATTCTATTGTGATGGAATACGTATTTCTATTTGGTCGAAACTTGCAGGAACTAGCTATACTTCTATATATTGAACCACCGAAATTCATAACATGTAATAATTGTTACAAGGATCCTGGAATGGAAACATACAAATTCTATTTACCAAATGTTTTAGAAGAAATACTTTCATGTGACATCTTTAGTACATAATTGTAGTTTGCCTCTTACAAAGAAGAAAAATGATTCAGAATATCCATGAATCCATAAATTTTCGAGCAAGAATATTTAACGCATCTGAAAGAAGGTTTTTGAATGGGATAATAATTTTGTAAATTGAGTTTAAATCTCTGACATTGTGACCAAAATATGACAGTTGAACTGAAGGGCAGATGATTGACGCCCTTCTCAGCACTTCCATTGCCAAAAGAAAACTATTGTCTCGAAGTTTGTCTAGGGGAAGGGGAGTTGTTCGGACAAGTCGGGAAAATTTTTTGGTTAACAACAACAACAACAATAATAATAATAATAATAATAATAATAATAATAATAATAATAATAATAATAATAATAATAATAATAATAATAATTCCTTGTTTCAATTCACCATTGGAACTTTGATATCATAGATATAATTATAAAGATATCAAATTAGATGTCTTTGATGCAATGACGTAAGGATGTGTTTTTGTCTTCCAATCTCTCAGTCTGCAATGGAAGAAAAGGCCATTTTTATGAGAGTTTGTCAAAAATTTGGTATTGCTTTACTTATATTTACTCATGCATAGATATATTTGTATGGATACATAATTATACATAAATAACTCTTATAATTCACGAATATAAAGTCACAAATAGACTTTAATAGGGAATTCCCCTAGCTTAAGGTTTGGAGACCAAAGGAAAAAATCATTCTTTATTATGAGTACTTCCTCTTAGGTTTGTCTTCTTAAGCTAGAGAGACTTTGACAGCAATAGTATTTGGTGACTTAGTAGTCAAAATTTTATTTAATTTTATGTATGTATGTATGTATGTATGTATGTATGTATGTATGTATGTATGTATGTATGTATGCATTTGATAAAACATAAGTTTTTATTATCAATAAATTTCCGAGATATTAGATCAAAGTCTTGTCTGCGGTTTTCGCTACACTTTGAATCATATAATTTTGTTATACGTTATAAA
>NC_090758.1:20729671-20739671 GCF_036898095.1 Palaemon carinicauda
ATTTTCCTGTGATTGCCATTTTTTCGTTTTTTCTCATTTCTTTCAAAATTACTACGTACTAAGGAACTATCACAGAGTAATGATTCATTTCGATGTTTATTTGTCGGAAAATATGCCTTGATGGTTTGCCTAGCACGGGGCTGAAATTTTTTTTTCTGAAATGCCGTATATTAGAATGGCCATTTTTCCGCGAGTGCCCCTTTTTATTTGTTTTGCATTTTTTTACTTAGTCATGTTACCGTAAGGAATTGGTAAGTAGTGTCGCAAAACTTATAATTTTATAGTGTTGGAAAGTGTTTCTAGATGATCTGGCTACCTATGCCTATCTTTTTTTTAGCATGATATGGCGTATATATAGGTATGTGTTCAATTTTCCTGTGATTGCCATTTTTTCGTTTTTTCCCATTTCTTTCAAAACTACTACGTACTAAGGAACTATCACAGAGTAATGATTCACTTAGATGTTTATTTGTCGGAAAATGTGCCTTGATGGTTTGCCTAGCACGTGGCTGAATTTTTTTTTTCTGAAATGCCGTATATGAGAATGTTAGCCATTTTTCCGCGAGTGCCCCTTTTTATTTGTTTTGCATTTTTTTGCTTAGTCATGTTACCGTAAAGAATTGGCAAGTAGTGTCGCAAAACTTATATTTTTATAGTGTTGGAAAGTGTTTCTAGATGATCTGGCTACCCATGCCCCTCTTTTTTTTAGCCAGATATGGCGTATATATAGGTATCTGTTCGATTTTCCGGTGATTGCCATTTTTTCGTTTTTTCCCATTTCTTTCAAAATTACTACGTACTAAGGAACTATCACAGAGTAATGATTCATTTAGATGTTTATTTGTCGGAAAATGTGCCTTGATGGTTTGCCTAGTACGTGGCTGAAATTTTTTTTTCTTAAATGCCGTATATTAGAATGTTGGCCATTTTTCCGCGAGTGCTCCTTTTTATTTGTTTTGCATTTTTTAACTTAGTCATGTTACCGTAAGGAATTGACAAGTAGTGTCGCAAAACTTATATTTTTATAGTGTTGGAAAGTGTTTCTAGATGATCTGGCTACCCATGCCTATTTTTTTTTTAGCCAGATATAGCGTATATATAGGTATGTGTTCGATTTTCCTGTGATTGCCATTTTTTCGTTTTTTCCCATTTCTTTCAAAATTACTACGTACTAAGGAACTATCACAGAGTAATGATTCATTTAGATGTTTATTTGTCGGAAAATGTGTCTTGATGATTTCCTTAGCACGTGGCTGAAATTTTTTTTTTTCTGAAATGCGTATAATAAAATGTTGGCCATTTTTCCGCGAGTGCTTTTTTTATTTGTTTTGCATTTTTTTACTTAGTCATGTTACCGTAAGGAATTGGCAAGTAGTGTCGCAAAACTTATATTTTTATAGTGTTGGAAAGTGTTTCTAGAGGATCTGGCTATCCATGCCTATCTTTTTTTTAGCCAGATATGGCGTATATATAGGTATGTGTTCAATTTTCCTGTGATTGCCATTTTTTCGTTTTTTCCCCTTTCTTTCAAAATTACTACGTACTAAGGAACTATCACAGAGTAATGATTCATTTAGATGTTTATTTGTCGGAAAATGTGCCTTGATGGTTTGCCTAGCACGTGGCTGAAATTTTTTTTTTCTGAAATGCCGTATATTAGAATGTTGGCCATTTTTCCGCGAGTGCCCCTTTTTATTTGTTTTGCATTTTTTTGCTTAGTCATGTTACCGTAAGGAATTGGCAAGTAGTGTCGCAAAACTTATATTTTTATAGTGTTGGAAAGTGTTTCTAGATTATATGGCTACCCATGCCTATTTTTTTTTAGCCAGATATAGCGTATATATAGGTATGTGTTCGATTTTCCTGTGATGGCCATTTTTTCGTTTTTTCCCATTTCTTTCAAAATTACTACGTATTAAGGAACTATCACAGAGTAATGATTCATTTAGATGTTTATTTGTCGGAAAATGTGTCTTGATGATTTCCTTAGCACGTGGCTGAAATTTATTTTTTCTGAAATGCGTATAATAAAATGTTGGCCATTTTTCCGCGAGTGCCCCTTTTTATTTGTTTTGCATTTTTTTACTTAGTCATGTTACCGTAAGGAATTGGCAAGTAGTGTCGCAAAACTTATATTTTTATAGTGTTGGAAAGTGTTTCTAGAGGATCTGGCTATCCATGCCTATCTTTTTTTTTAGCCAGATATGGCGTATATATAGGTATGTGTTCAATTTTCCTGTGATTGCCATTTTTTCGTTTTTTCCCCTTTCTTTCAAAATTACTACGTACTAAGGAACTATCACAGAGTAATGATTCATTTAGATGTTTATTTGTCGGAAAATGTGCCTTGATGGTTTGCCTAGCACGTGGCTGAAATTTTTTTTTTCTGAAATGCCGTATATTAGAATGTTGGCCATTTTTCCGCGAGTGCCCCTTTATATTTGTTTTGCATTTTTTTACTTAGTCATGCTACCGTAAGGAATAGGCAAGTAGTGTCGCAAAACTTATATTTTTATAGTGTTGGAAAGTGTTTCTAGAGGATCTGGCTACCCATGCCTATCTTTTTTTTTAGCCAGATATGGCGTATATATAGGTATGTGTTCGATTTTCCTGTGATTGCCATTTTTTCGTTTTTTCCCATTTCTTTCAAAATTACTACGTACTAAGGAACTATCACAGAGTAGTGATTCATTTAGATGTTTATTTGCCGGAAAATGTGCCTTGATGGTTTGTCTAGCACGGGGCTGAAATTTTTTTTTCTGAAATGCCGTATATTAGAATGGCCATTTTTCCGCGAGTGCCCCTTTTTATTTGTTTTGCATTTTTTTACTTAGTCATGTTACCGTAAGGAATTGGTAAGTAGTGTCGCAAAACTTATAATTTTATAGTGTTGGAAAGTGTTTCTAGATGATCTGGCTACCCATGCCTATCTTTTTTTTAGCCGGATATGGCGTATATATAGGTATGTGTTAAATTTTCCTGTGATTGCCATTTTTTTGTTTTTTCCCATTTCTTTCAAAATTACTACGTACTAAGGAACTATCACAGAGTAATGATTCATTTAGATGTTTATTTTTCGGAAAATGTGCCTTGATGATTTGCCTAGCACGTGGCTGAATTTTTTTTTCTGAAATGCCGTACATTAGAATGTTAGCCATTTTTCCGCGAGTGCCCCTTTTTATTTGTTTTGCATTTTTTTGCTTAGTCATGTTACCGTAAGGAATTGGCAAGTAATGTCGCAAAACTTGTATTTTCATAGTGTTGGAAAGGGTTTATAGATGATCTGGCTACCCATGCCTATCATTATTTTTAGCCAGATATGGCGTATATATAGGTATGTGTTCGATTTTCCTGCGATTGCCACTTTTTCGTTTTTTCCCATTTCTTTCAAAATTACTACGTACTAAGGAACTATCACAGAGTAATGATTCCTCTAGATGTTTATTTGTCGGAAAATTCTGTTTACTTCTTTTTTGATTGAATATCATCAAATTTTTTTAGCTAAAATATTAAATTGTTTTACATTTTTTTTTTCGATTTTATTTCCCTTCAAAAAAATTTTTTTGGGTCAGAATTTTAATTTTATAGTCGTAAAATAATCGACAATTATCCAGCAACCGACCATACAATTTTTATGCATATCCAAGAATAATTAGATTAGTGAATAACACCTTAAAATTGACATACCCTTCCTACATTTCAAGTGGCAGATTAGGGAGTCTGAGTCAGTGTGGTTGGCGGCCATTTTATGGACATATCCGAAGCGTAAGTTGCCCTATCTATATATATTCTTGTTCCCTATAGAATTTGTGATATTTTGGTATATTTTTAACTGCATAAATATCATATTATATATTAAATATATGTATTTTTTTACGAAATTTCTAAGTACTCAAAAAATTACCTTTAGATATGGCCCCTGATATAAATGTAATTTACAAAATAATGAAGATTTTTTTACATATTTCTATTTTAGGATAACATATGTTTATTCCCTAAAAAAAAATAGCCACTTCCTATTTCATTTGGGTACCCAAAAAAATTCATGAAATTTGGACAAATTTTTTTGGCCAAAAAAAGTTACCCTTTTTTTCTCATTTCAGATCTTCACCTCCATGGGTCTGACTTCATCCAAAATACATCAAGATGTGTCCTAAACATTCAAGAATCAATTCCTAAAAGGATTTGTGTATATATGTATAAACTTTTTTTTATGAATTTTTATGTAAGGTCTTTTTTTTCTACTTAATCTATTAAAATATTTATAATAAATAGTTTTTCTGCAAATGAGTAGTATTTATCTTTACAGTTGTTTTAAGCATTCATTGAAGTTTTTTTTGGCAAAAGAAAAAGGAGGTTACTGCAAAAACTGATTTTTCAAGAATTTTTTTTGGCGTCGGGGTCGCGCGCGTCCGAGTATACCCTTAAAGGGGTGTCCGAGGAGCGTACCTATCCAGGGCTAAAGTTATGATCAGTAACTGCGTTCATAAAGAACTGAAATGTTTATACATAGCTTAAGTTGGTCTTCTCCAAGTCCTATTGCAGGACAGGGTCAGGGTTGTTTCTTCTAAATAAGTCTCGCCTTTTTGCCGGTTGCTAATAAATGATAAAGTTAATCTCGGTATCATCTTCTGTGGCAAAAACGTTGCTTTTTTATTATATTTTGCATGGTCTCAGAGTAAAGATTTATTTTGTTATGGTGTTGGCCTTATCACGGCATTCATTCTTGTACCCTTTTCCATCTCTTTATCAATCTGCCAGATAATACTCTTTTATTTAAAGCCATTACACACTAAAACCTTAGCAGTTCTATCCAGTTCTTCATGGATGTCTCTCCACGAAGAACAGTGAAAAATGGCTCTCCAAACAAAAGCCCTAATGGTGGCAGTCTTGTACTGACTAAGGCACTCGCTGTAACCATTCAGATATAGGCCAAGATTCGTCGGTCTCGCATACGCAGCGATGAATTGGAGACAGAACCGACATCATGAGACAAAAAGTGCAAACAAAAATCTAAAAAAAAATTTTCTGGTTTCTTTAGAGAGGAGGGTAGAAAGTCTGCAATTAAAAGAGAAAGCATATGAGATTATTTTTACCATTCAAAAACAAAAAGTACAAAAAATTTTATTCTGTTTAAATTGATGACAGATTTGTAGGAATGTTTAGGAGAAATAATGATAGAACTTTGTTAAAAGAATAAATTGCTAAAACACAGCAAAACCGTACATATCTATTAAGCAGCAGAAGAAAAATTGCTGAAAAGCCGCGTGAGAATAAATTGCTCAAAAGCATCAAATTAATAAATTGCTAAAAAGCAGTGAAAGAAAATACTAGTATAAGGTAGTATAAGGCAACAGTGACATAAGTGACTAAAAACCTATAAATGAATAAATTGCTTACAGCAGCATAAAAAAAAAAAAAAAATAGAACGAATTGCTAAAAACCAGCAGCAGAAAAATAAATTGCAAAATGACTGCAAAAGAATAAATTGATATAAAAGAGTAAAATAAAAAATTTCTAGGAATTAGAAAAAGAAAGAAAAATACTATTAAAAAAGCAAAATAAGAAATTGCTAAAAAAAGGCAAAAAAATAAATTTCTAAAAAGCAGCAAAGAATAAATTGCTCGAAACCTGAAAAATAATAAATTGCCTAAGATTCTATTGATATAAAACTGCATATTTGAGAACAACTCAGAACTGAAGGATATTGGAAGTTGAACGGCCGGACAGTATTGAAAATTAAATGTGGATGAGATCATGATGAGTGTTAGATGCAGATGGTTTGGTCATGCTCTTCGCACTGCCCAAAAGAGGTTAGTTCATCAAACGTTCAGCTCTCCATCACAAGGCACCACAAGAATTTGAAGACCCAGGCCTACAGGGCTTAGGACTATGATGCGCGAAGTAGGAGATGATGAATAGAGTAGTAGTGAATTAAAAGCTCAAGAGAGAGACAGGTTATGAAATCTAACTTAGGCCCTTTGCATTAATAGGCGTAGGAGGAGATGATGATGATGATGATGATGATGATGATGATGATGAAAGCAGCAAAAGAATAAACAGCACCAAAAGAATAGACTAATAGAGGTAGGAACAATAGTAAATTACTAAAAAACAACAAAAGAATAAATAGCTAAATCATAGCAAATAGATAAATTGCTAAAAATTGATATAATAATAAATACCTGAAAAGGAGTAGAAGAATAAATTGCTAAAAAGCAGTGAAGTAAATTAATTTAAAGCTGCAAAAAGTAAACGGTTAAAATGAATAAATTGCTGAAAAGAATCATCTTTATCACCAGGAAGACGATTAAAAAAAGAACCTTGAAAACAGCGTTCTCCACTTTCCACTAAAAATGTTATTGTTGTTTATGAACCAGAAAGTTAAAAAAACGTAGAAGAAAAACCTTTGAATTTTTTCCTTCAGAATCAATTAACTCACATGACAAATACAGTCTTGTTTACTTAGCTTGATCTTATGAAATGAAACAGACCGTTTGGCCCTGGCATTGAATAGCCAGTTTAGACTGTTAGGAAAAACGTTTCTTTAATTAGGACACAGAGAATTTTTGGTTGGATTTATTATTATTTGGCCAAGCTGAAATATAGAGGAACAATTTCCTTCTTCTTATTCTTCTCTCTCTCTCTCTCTCTCTCTCTCTCTCTCTCTCTCTCTCTCTCTCTCTCTCTCTCTCTCTCTCTCTCTATGGTTATGGTTGATGTGGCATGTTGATAACATCTCCGCCTGATGATCACCAGACAGGGTTCAAGTCCATCTCAAAATTCCTTATTTCCCTTAGTGTCGGAAAGCTCATAATCTTTGTGAGCTATGGATGGGGGTTCGGTCGACGGTATAGGTATAGATGGTAAGTTATCAGCGGACGTTGCCTAGCCCTTCCTGCTCATACCTTGGATGAAGAGGGGCTTAGGCGCTGATCTTATGTATACATGGTAAATCTCTAGGGCATTGTCCTGCTTGCTAGGGTAATATCATATCCACTTGCTTCTGTCATTCATGAATGGCCTTCAAATCTTTTGACATTTTGATAGAATATTCTCACTAACACAATCGCACACACACACACACACACACATATATATATATATATATATATATATATATATATATATATATATATATATATATATATATATATATATATATATATACTGAAAGGGAATCTTTCAGAAATATTCTGGAAGAGAGAGAGAGAGAGAGAGAGAGAGAGAGAGAGAGAGAGAGAGAGAGAGAGAGAGAGAGACCGGAAAGATTGTGACAGCCGAGAGAAGGTTGTGATCCCAAAAGCAGTATGAGAAAAACTGAGTTAATTTATTATAGAACACTCTCCTTTATATACAAAAGCCCAAGGCAACAGGAATTTTCATGTTCACAAGACAGATAATGTTACAGAGGCGGTGCGCACACATATTTATTCCGGTTCTTTTTAGTGCGAGGGAAGAGCGAAGATACAAGCATAATATACACAAAATGAATTATGTACGATCGTGTGACACACGGTTGGTACATGGCTCCCCCCCTAAAAACTGCATACTCTACATGTTAAATAGGGCACCCTGATCTAGAGAGGCGAACTGTAGGCGGGTCATCTGGCAGAAGATAAGTAGGTTTTAGACGATAAAGGGAGACCCAGTCATCTTTGCCACAAATGTTCAGTAGGAATGCTTTCGGACTCCGGCGGATCACAAGGAAGGGGCCCGTGTAAGGGGGCGTTAGCACTGGCTTGCTAGTGTCGTTGCGCAGGGAGACGTGCTTTACAGAGTGCAAGTCTGTTGGTATGTGATGCTTCGCTGGGGGCTTGTAAATCTGGCAGCATGGAGTAAATTTTCCCACAACGTGACGTATGCGCTTGAGATCATTGGAGGAGGTTGTAGAAGAAAAAAATTTGGCAGGGACGACCAACAGGTCGCCATACACCATTTCGGCTGCCAAGACGTCGAGGGCGTCTTTAGGAGTGGTCCTTAGTCCCAGAAGGACCCAGGGAAGCTGAGTAAACCAGTTGCAATCCTTGCAGCGGGACATCAAAGCTGCTTTGAGGGTGCGATGAAAACGTTCAACCATTCCATTGGCAGCGGGGTTGTAGGCCTTTGTCTGATGTAGGGTGATGCCCAGGAGATTCCCTAATGATGTCCACAATTCAGAAGTGAAAGTGGTTCCCCTGTCAGAAGTAATATGCTCAGGGATACCAAATCTTGCAATCCATCCAGAGAGTAAGGCAGATGTACATGAGGTGGACGATGTAGTTTCCATGGGAATGGCTTCAGGCCAACGAGTGGAGCGGTCGATGACGGTAAACAGGTAACGATGTCCTTGTGATGTGGGTAGGGGGCCTACAACATCGACGTGAATGTGTGCGAAACGACGCTGAGGTTGAGTAAAGGTGCCGAATCCGGAATCCGTGTGTCGATGTACTTTGGAAGTTTGTCAAGAAGTACAGGCGCGTACCCAATCCTTAGCATCCTTAGAAATGCCGTGCCAAATGAACTTTGCCTTCAGCAGCTGTGCAGTAGAACGGCACGAGGGATTTGAAATGCTGTGAATGAAATCAAACACCTGCCGTAGCATGGGAGCAGGAATCCAAGGTTGCGGTCTACCAGTACTGTCGTCACAGAGGAGGGTGGTGTTGGAGTCTTCGAGGGGGAAGTCTTCCCAACGGAGGGACGTGTAGGATATCCTACATGCTTGATACTCTGGATCCTGTCGTTGGGCTTCAGCCAGGGCGTTGTAATCCAATCCCAGTTGAACGGCAGCCAACTTGTTTCTTGAAAGGGCATCGGCAACGGGATTAATTTTCCCAGGGACGTATTGAAGGGTGCAATTGTATTCAGCCACTGTGGATAGATGTAGGCGTTGCCGGGCAGACCAGGCATCAGACTGTCGAGTAAAGGCGTGCACCAGAGGCATGTGGTCTGTGCGAATGATGAAGGTCGCACCTTCTAAGAAATGGCGAAAGTGAGGGACAGCCAAGTGCACAGCCAGCAATTCTCGATCGAAGGTAGAAAAACCCGATTCTGCATTGGAAAGTTTTCTGCTGAAGAATGCTAATGAGCGGGGCGAGCCGTTGACCACCTGCTCGAGTACTGCAACAATAGCGACGTCGCTGGCACCGGTGGAGAGAAGGAGAGGGGCATGTGAGAAAGGAAAAGTGAGAGCCGCAGCAGTTGATAGGGCCTTCTTTGCATTGCAGAAGGCTGCTTCTTGAAAGGGACCCCACTTCAGGTCCTTTGGCTTGCCCTTGAGGGAGGCGTAAGGGGGAGCAAGAGTGGCGGTAATGGCTGGCAGAAAACGGTGATAATAGTTGATCATGCCCAAGAATTCCTGCAGAGCTTTGACGGTCGAGGGCGTGGGGAAGTTCTGAACGGCTGCTACCTTCTCAGGGAGGGGATGGACTCCTTCAGAAGTGATGAGGTGCCCTAAGAATGACACTTCGTTGGCGCTAAAGGTACACTTGTAGTACCGGACTACAAGGCCGTTTAGTTGCAGGCGGTCGCACGATGCGCAGGTGACGGAGGTGTTCCTCTTTTGAGGAGGAGAACACAAGTATGTCGTCCACATAACATACACAGAAAGGGATGTCCCCTAAGATGCCAACCATGAGACGTTGAAACGTGGCCCCAACGTTACGAAGGCCAAAACAGGTTTAATTGAAGGTGTATGTACCAAACGGAGTGGTGATGGCAGTCATGGGGATGTCTTCTGGGTTCATAGGCACCTGATATTACCCCTTCAGGAGGTCGAGCGTAGAGAAAACATTTGTTTTGTGCAAGTAGGAGGTCATGTCAGCAATGTTTGGGAGGGGGTAGTGATCCGATTGTTTTTGCATGTTCAAGCGCTTGTAATCCCCACAGAGATGGAGGGAGCCGTCCTTCTTCAGAACGATGTGTAAGGGTGACGACCATGGGCAGGAGGCCTTTTGGCAAAGGCCCATTTCCTCCATTTCAGCGAACGTCTGTTTGGCGGCTGCCAATCGTTCCGGTGCCA
>NC_090758.1:20749671-20752371 GCF_036898095.1 Palaemon carinicauda
TCAAATGTAAACACCGCGTTCCCTCATCCCACAGCAATACCATACTAAACCTCCGACTTTCCGATTAACATCAGCAGACAAACAAGCACATTTCCAAATCAAATCTGTGATTACATTATCATGTGGCACGACGACATCTTATTGTCATTATGAAGCAATGATCTATATTTACTTGGATTACTGGTTTCTATGGAAATTAGCTGCCACTGGAATCTTGTTGTGGAGGAGTTGCCAATTATCACAATTAGATTGTATAGTGTTGCCAACATATTTATTTTTTTTTTCTTTTGTTTATCATATATTGTTGGCTCTTATTTTCTCTGAAAAATTGATTTAAGTATTGTTATCTATATTCAAAAACTTAATTCTTACCTTGTTTGTAGATAGTAGGTGGCCCAAGGCTCCAGCCTCCCGTTATGACCTACCGCTTGAAAGTTGTTGGGTCCTTTGATTAGCCAGACAGTATTACATTTGACCCCTCTCAGGTCCCAGCTCATTTTTCATTTTCCTACGACTGTTTAGTACCTCTAACAGTAAGGCATTTGTTGACTGAATGCCCCAATTATAACAGCTTAAGGAATAGATATTTGTTTGAGGCTCGAGGTGAGGGTGGCTGGTTCATCTTTGCCAAGATTCTTGGAAATGATGTGTCCTACCATGCAAGTGCATTTTTAGATTTATTTCAGAAGCAGGTCTTCTGAAAAATATTTAACTTTTATGACATTCAACTTTTATGATTTTAATTGAATACTCTTTTATTTTTTATTTTATTTAATTTTTTATTTTTGTATACATAAATTAAATGTTACCCCGGCGTCAATGACCTTAGATGTCGGGATGCCTGAAAACTTTAAATCAATCAATCATTTTCCTACATATACACCAGATAGTCTGGCCTATTCATTCCACATACCCTTCTATTCTCATATACTTGCCTACACTGAGATTACCAAACAATTCTTCTTCGCTCCAGGGGGTAAATACTACACTCTTTGTTTTCAATGGCTACTATTCTCTTGGTAATGTTACAAGAGACTCTTTAGCTATGGTAAACAGCTCTTCTAGGAGAATGACACTCAAAAATCAAATCATTGTTCTCTTGTTCTATGTACTGCCATAGCTTTCTTTACCATGGTTTTTCTACTTTTTTGGGTTAGAGTTCTCTTGCTTGAGGGTACAATTGGGACCAATGGTCTATCTTATACCTCTTCCTATCGTTTATGGTTTTATATTTTATATGTGAACATTTTACTTTAATATCATTGTTCTTAAAATTCTCTTTGTAGTATATCATATTTCCTTTTCTCACTGAACTATTTTGACTTTTGGTCCCCTAAGCTTATAGCGTCTAGACTTTCCAACTAGGGTTGTATTTTAGCAAGTAATAATAATAATAATAATAATAATAATAATAATAATAATAATAATAATAATAATAACAATAATAATAATAATAATTAGTTTCCTTCATATCATTTTTCTCATTGTTTATTTTCTTTTATTCTATAACTTTTTATTAAAAATAGTTATTTACCTTTTTATTTCCAGATTTAGTATACTCGTATATTGTTTTATAAAGGAAATGTAGACAAAAGTGTATAATTGAATATAAAAATATATTATTGGCATAAGACTTGGCAAAGGAATTCCTGCATCTGATTCAAATTACACATCAGCTTTGGTGGAGAATATGTGTATTTTACATAAGGATATCCAACAGACTGCTTTCTCCTTTATGTTTAAGTCAGGGTCACACACATATGTGAATCAAGTCCTTTTGTGTCATTAGGGTCAATATTTTCCTTATGACGACTCACCTTCGCTATTATTGATGATTAAGTCATTCTCAGTTGTCTTGAATCGTAACCGAGTCGTCAAATATTACGACATGCGCCTAATGTCAGCTTATGATTTCTATTCAAAGGGATACGACGTCTGAGCTATAGGTTATAGTAAGTTCTAAGTTTTTTTTATAACGTATAACAAAATTATATGATTCAAAGTGTAGCGAAAACCGCAGACAAGACTTTGATCTAATATCTCGGAAATTTATTGATAATAAAACTTATGTTTTATCAAATGCATACATACATACATACATACATACATACATACATACATACATACATACATACATACATAAAATTAAATAAAATTTTGACTACTAAGTCACCAAATACTATTGCTGTCAAAGTCTCTCTAGCTTAAGAAGACAAACCTAAGAGGAAGTACTCATAATAAAGAATGATTTTTTCCTTTGGTCTCCAAACCTTAAGCTAGGGGAATTCCCTATTAAAGTCTATTTGTGACTTTATATTCGTGAATTATAAGAGTTATTTATGTATAATTATGTATCCATACAAATATATCTATGCATGAGTAAATATAAGTAAAGCAATACCAAATTTTTGACAAACTCTCATAAAAATGGCCTTTTCTTCCATTGCAGACTGAGAGATTGGAAGACAAAAACACATCCTTACGTCATTGCATCAAAGACATCTAATTTGATATCTTTATAATTATATCTATGATATCAAAGTTCCAATGGTGAATTGAAACAAGGAATTATTATTATTATTATTATTATTATTATTATTATTATTATTATTATTATTATTATTATTATTATTATTATTATTATTATTATTATTATTATTATTGTTGTTGTTGTTGTTAACCAAAAAATTTTCCCCGACT
>NC_090758.1:20760371-20762871 GCF_036898095.1 Palaemon carinicauda
TAAATAAATGATGAGAATAAATTAACAATATACCCTTCTAAAAACAGTAACAGCGTCAAAACAGATATGTCCTACATAAACTATTAACAACGTCAAAAACAGATATGTCATATAAACAATAAAAAGACTCATGTCAGCCTGGTCAACATAAAAACATTTGATCCAACTTTGAACTTTTGAAGTTCTACTGATTCAACTATTCGAATAGGAATATCATTCCATAACTTGGTTACAGCTCTAATAAAACTTCTAGAATACTATGTTGTATGGAGCCTCATGATGGAGAAGGTC
Organism: Palaemon carinicauda; assembly: GCF_036898095.1. Taxonomy (NCBI): domain Eukaryota; kingdom Metazoa; phylum Arthropoda; class Malacostraca; order Decapoda; family Palaemonidae; genus Palaemon; species Palaemon carinicauda. The sequence goes on from NC_090758.1 coordinate 20,760,663, forward strand.
TGGCTATTATTAATTACTGCCTGCCTAAAACTACGAACAAGATAGAATTGTCCTTTGAGATCTGAATGTAAAGGATAGTCAGAGTTATGAAAAATCTCATGACACATGCATAATGAACTAATTGAACGACGGTGCCAAAGGTTAATATCTAGATCAGGAATAAGAAATTTATTAGACCGTATATTTCTGTCCAACAAATTAAGATGAGAATCCGCAGCTGAACACCAGACAGGAAAAAAATACTTAAAACGAGGTAGAATGAAGCAATTGAAAAACTTCTTCAGTATAGATTGATAAATGAAAATATTGTAAGACTTTCTAAATAAGCCAGCTTTTTGTGGAAATGAAGAAGACAGAGACCTAAAGTGTTTCTCAAAAGTAAATTTGCTGTCGGGAATCCCACCTAAAATATTAAAAGTCATACAAATTTAAAGAAACATTGTCAATACTGAGATCCTCATGTTGAGGAGCCACCGTCCTTGACCTACTTACAATCATACTTTGATTTTTTTAGGATTCAACTTCATACCCCAAATTACCTTACATACATATACATACACACACATACACACACACACACACACACACACACACACATATATATATATATATATATATATATATATATATATATATATATATATATATATATATATATATATATGTATATATATATATATGTATGTATATGTATATATATCTATATCTATATATATATATGAATATATATATTATATATATATATATATATATGTATATATTTTGTATATACACACACACACACACATAGCAATAGCATTACATTGTATAATCTTGTATGAAACATGTTGAGTACAATATCCTGAAAGACTATTCTTCTCAAAAGGTCTACTAAATATCTCTTATATTGAACCTAATCAAGAACTTTTATTTAACTGACTCTTATTAGTTGAGGTGTGGGATATATACTATCTTTCCGCAGCTGCTTCCTATATTGGACAACATACTGTAGCCATTTTCATTCATTTTAGTTAATTTTCCTTTTATATCTTTATAGTAATTTCTTCGGTGGATTTCCATTACCGAAGAAGGTACTAACAAAGCTTCTGATTGTTTATTTTCTAGGTATGTAAGATTGCCAAGTAACATCTTACGCAATCTCCCTTGCCGGTTTTAGATACTACTCCAAAGATAATACTAACTTAAAACATCTTATGATTGGTTGTTTTTTGGAAAAGTAAGTTTACAAAGTAACACTTTACACAATCTTCATTACCTTTTTTTCATACTACTTCGAGGAAAGTACTAAAAAAATTTATTGTTTTTTTTTCTACAGACTTAAGGTCACCAAGTAAAACTTTGCACAACCTCTATTACACGTATTGGATTCTACTCCCAGAAAATAATATCAAATCTTCTGATTCATCGTTTTCAAGATATATAAGGTTACCAAGTACCACTTTACTAAATCTCCATTACCTTTTTTTGGACACTACTCTGAGGAAAGTAGTGACAAAGCTCGGGATTGCTTTTTTTCTACATATATAAGGTGGCCAAGTAACACTTTACCCAATCTCCATAACCGTTTTTGGATACTACTCCGAAGAAGGTACTAACAATGCTTGTGATTGGTCGTTTTTTCAGGTTACAAAGTACCACTTTACACAATCTCCATTACCCTTTTTGGATACTACTCCGAGGAAAGTACTAACAAAACTCTTGATTGGTCGTTTTCTGGAGACGTAAGGTTACCAATTACCGCTTTACACAATCTTCCCAGTAATGTGCGCATGGAGGTTTACTGAATAATTGATTCAATGGAAATCCACATATCTATCAAACATTGGTAAAGAGCTCTACCACTCAGGTACTCGTAGAATTTTCTTCTAACACATTAGTCATGATGGATGGTGAATCTTCCTTACTTTTTATTCTCCCATTAGGTATTCATATATTTGTAAGTACTTGTTTATTTGTTTACTTTTATATATGTTTTTTTCTCTTTATATTCAACATTATTTGACTAAAACGAGGAACAATAGTCTTTAAAACAATTTCCGTAAAATATATTTTTTCCTTTCGTCAATTTCTTCCTAATGCTTCATATCATATTTAGCTGAAAATCTGGCTTTTACACGAAGACAAGGATTAATAAAAAGAATTTGTGATATTGAGTTGTAATCCTGTTCATCATCGTGTGTGTGTTTGAGTGAATATTTTGTATAATTAA
>NC_090758.1:20770371-20778520 GCF_036898095.1 Palaemon carinicauda
GGATCTAATTCCTATATTTTCAAACAAAACCGATATGTCATTTTAGTTTGACGCTGAATGGATTCTTTTCATGATATCATACCAATATTTTATCCTTTATAAACCATTTTCAACTATTATATATGCTTAAAAAAAACTATATAGTCCTAAGGGTGAACTAAACAACGAAGTTAACATCTTTAATAGAAAAAATATGAAAGTTCAATAACCAAGAAAATAGACTAAAAACTAATTTCCAACAAGGTTATATATATATATATATATATATATATATATATATATATATATATATATATATATATATATATATAAATTATCTATATATATATATATATATATATATATATATATATATATATATATATATATATATATATATTAGAATATAGATAACAACACTAAAAAGAAATTAGTAGAGGAATCAATAAACGTGTTAGGTTTGAGACACCATCTTATTTATGGTAAAAGGAAAATCACGCCAGCAAGATGCCAGTCACAGCTATTGTTCATCAAATCCATTAATCTATGATAATATAGTTCAAAGCTTTATAATTACAAAAGAATGTTGTCGTGCCACAGGATGATTGAAGCAATCGGGTTAATTTGGAAACGTCCCTGTTCGTCTGCTGATGTCTAATGGTAGCTCGGAGGATGAGTGCAATCTATTTGGCAAATCAACTTTGTTAGGAATTGATTTGGGACAAGAGAATGCACTGTTTACATTCAATTGGGACCTGAGTGTATAGATTATGTTGCTTCTCTCTCTCTCTCTCTCTCTCTCTCTCTCTCTCTCTCTCTCTCTCTCTCTCTCTCTCTCTCTCTCTCTCTCAACACCCATATCAAGTCCAATTTAGGGTGAAGGCCTCGGATATATTTTTCTATCGTCTGTTTATGGTAGTCTACATACAATATACATACATACATACATACATACATACATACATATATATATATATATATATGTATATATATATATATATATATATATATATATATATATATATATATATATATATATATATATATATATAGATATATATATATATATATATATATATATATATATATATATATATATATATATATATATATATATATATATATATATATATATATATATATATATATATCTATATATATGTAAAAGTTGTTTACGTTTAATCATTTATTTTCCAAATTTAGTTTTCATAATTTTCTCTATTATTTCAAATATGCAATCAATAAACTACTACTACTACAATTACTACTACTACTACTACTACTACTACTACTACTACTACTACCACTACTACTACTACTACTAATAATAATAATAATAATAATGATAATAATAATAATAATAATAATAATAATAATAATAATAATTATAATTATAATCATCATCATCATCATCATAATAATAATAATAATAATAATAATAATAATAATAATAATAATAATAATAAAGCCATAACCAAAATTCTTCTTTAGAAAATTTCACGGAAAAAAAGACCAAACGCTTTCCCAAGACATCAAAGCGGATATTTCTCAAGGAATTCAGACGTTTAGGAAAGAAACTTCTAAAAGATTTCTTATAACACTCCAAAAACTTTCTGTGCAGACACACAAAAATACTGACTTTGCAGTTCTCCAGCTGACGGCCAACATGGTCTTTTACTCACAGAGTTCCAACGATCGTAAAAATATGAAATCCTTTGCTTAGAATCTATGAGGTCAGCTCGAGTGTGACCTCTTTGTCCCTGGTGGTTTGATGAGACAGCCAGGTGTTCTGGAGATTCATTCTGAAAAGTGATAGATTTTATGTATCCTTTTCTTTTTCTGGTTAGATTTTTTTTCATGTATTATTATTATTATTATTATTATTATTATCACTATTATTATTATTATTATTATTATTATTATTATTATTATTATCACTATTATTATTATTATTATTATTATTATTATTACCAGTAATAGTAGTAGTAGCATTATTATTATTATTATTATTATTAGTAGTAGTAGTAGTAGTAGTAGTACTAGTAGTAGTAGCAGAAGCAGTGTGTTGATTTTTTATGTGAATCAATAAAAAAATACTATATATATATATATATATATATATATATATATATATATATATATATATATATATATATATATATATATATATATATATATATATATATGATAAATTTTGCACATTTTTACGTGTTTTTCATATTCAAATAAGCCATATATATTTTGATATATTAATGTCTGGATTCTCTTAACGACCTCGGGATTAGAGCCCCAGGCGAAATCTCACAAAGACAAGAGCTTGGCTCCGGCCGGGAATCGAACCCTGGTCGGCAAGCTTATATAGACACAAGGCCCATAGAATAAACAGGTCAACCCACGCGCAGCTTTCGCTCGGATGGCCGTTATTAATGTGACGTCAGAAGGTTCGACACCTGAGTCACGTGACTAGACGCACCTTCAAAAATCCCCCAAGGCAATCGGAAGCCCCTGTCCGGAAAGAAGCTCCGGGCAATCTAAAGAAGAGCACGTGTCCTCGTTCTCACATTTTCTTTCTCTCCTCTGTCTCTCTCTGACTGCTTGTCCATAATCTCATTTAATTATATTATTATTATTATTATTATTATTATTATTATTATTATTAAAATGATGATGATGATTATTATTATTATTATTATTATTATGATATTTATTATTATTATTATTATTATTATTATTATACTTTTGATATTAATATAAAATAAATATAATAATAATAATAATAACAACAGCCACCACCAACAACAACAATACCAATAATAATATCAGGAGTATTACAATAATAATGATAATAATGATAATGATAATAATAATAATGATAATGATAATAATAATAATAATAATAATAATAATAATAATAATAAATTGCTATGATTATTATTATTCTTTGACTCTTGATACCATTATTACTATTATTATAATTATACTCCTTATATTATTATTATATTGTTTTTATTATTATGGTTATCATTAATTTTAGTATTATTATTATTATTAATTATTATTATTATTATTATTATTATTATTATTAATTATTACCGTTATGATGGAGGCGATTTATAATTATACAATGGTGACCTCTCAATAATCATATTTGGAAATTTAAGAAAAAAAATTGACCAGACGAAAAAAATTTGTGATCTAATTTATTTCATAATATTGCATATTACATACAACTGTACATTACATGGTTTAATCTATTAAAGCTTACTTCTACAATTAATTTTCTTTTTTACACTTAACAAAATTTATAATTATTTTTGTGGTTTATTATTTTCTTCTTCTATATGTACATTTTGATTATTTCTTTCTGTACATTTTCTCTGCACTGGAAAATTCTTTGTTATTAATTTTGACATTTTTTTCTGATATTTTTCTTTTCTGATATTTTTCTGTTCAGAATTCTCATTCTGAAAAATATTCTGCACTTTATGAAATAAGCAATAACATCCTCAGGTAAAGAAACCAAATTTACCATGCACTTTGTCAATTTTTTTAAAGCATTTTTTTCACCTTTTAGTGAGGTCTCCCCATGGTAACAGTTAAACAATATTTCCATAGTCTGTAACTGCTTAAAAAAATCCTGGTTTGGTGTTTTTAGTTTCCCTTCAATTCTGCTTATGGCTGAAAGCCAAGTATTGTCATCCTTTGTAATACTGGATCCTAGGAAGTCATATTGAGGAAATTTTTTTACCAAGAAACCGCCAACATACCTAAGTGCCTCGGTTTCCATGGCCTCCTCAAAAGTCATACCTTGTACATCAAATGAAGGAGGTTCATCACATTGCAGCTCATCATCATCAGCTGCAAAAATCATTGCAGATAAGCATAGTTCTTCCTCTAAATTTTGTGTGCTAATGTTAGGAGCAGTGGTATCTATTTTAGCAAGTGCTACATCTGAGATATTGGTATCATTGCATTCTTGTGCAGTGTTATACCGAGATCCCATCAAGGCAATTTCCTTTCCAAGAAGAAATTTTTTTATTCTGTTCTTTATTTGCACAGGGGATGGGTGGTCATAATGTCCATTCATTTGTCTAAGGCAGCAGAAAAAATGCTCTAAACAATCTTGGTTTAATCTGTAAGTCAGCAAGTAGGTTACATTATATTTGTCATTTAACATTCGGTACAGCTTAGAGAGGGATTTTGAAGAAAGTATTAGCCCTTTCTGAAATTGATATAAAAAATTCTTCCCACAAACTCTCATTTCTTTTGCAGTCTCAATCATTTGTTCCAAAACCTGATTTTGTGTTGCCAAATTTGCCCCATACGCATTTCTTGAGGATTTATATGAATCTGTGAATACCCTTGAATTAAAAAGATCAAACCACCTATCTGCTAGCAATATGAATTGACTAGTGGTATCCCAATCCTTACTTGTTAATAGTCCTTGCTCACCAAAAAACTGTATAGATTTGCCTGTTGTTTCAGATAACAATTGTGCAGCAAGACGAACATTCATTCTTCTAGGGCCTTCTACATCAATATGGTTATCATTTAATTTGAATGATGTCTTTAAGTCTTTCCTACTTCTCTTCACTATCTCTCGTATGCTCGAATTTGTCACATATTTGCATCCTTTGTTTCCATCTAATTTGAAACCTGAATCTAACAGATTATTTCTGATTAGTTTGATTAGATGAGGCGCATCTGCAAATACAAAAATTTCCCTGTCATTAGATGCTGGATTTGTAAAGCTTGGATTTTCAATGTTTACACCAAGTGTTTTCCACAGCTTAAGATTTGTCGATCCCATGTCAGACACCATAGCAACCACAATCAATCCAGCCTGTTCCACTTTAATAATTATGTCATTCAGTATGTCTTTAGTCATGTCAGTGTCAAAGTCGTAATAAACTAACTGCTTCCAAGGGGTTGTCAATCCCCTTAACATAGCACATTGAAGTTTCTTTTTGGGCCCGTGTATTATGTCACTACCTTTCTCATACGTCCAGTCAGATGCAACACTTGTCTCATCAAATGACAGTACACAAAGGCTCTCAAAATTTGACATTTTTTCAGTTTTTTGCCTCAAAAGTTGAATCACTGGCAATAGCACACCAGGTTCAATATCTAGTTTAGACACGCGGCGGTTAAGTGTACTAACAGATGGGAGAGGAAGGTTTTTTTTTTGTCTTAGATATTTGTATGTTTTTGGACTAAGACTGTGCAGTACCAGGGCTTCAGCAATATCACCATCAGCATAGTTTCCTATTTGTTTTCCACCTAACATTGCATCAATTTGTTTATCTGTAAAAAAATTCTCAAGTTTGGTCTGTGTATGAAGTTTTAATCTGACCTTCTAATATTTTTTTCTCTTTTTCCCAGTTTTTTTTATCATTAAGCAGAACAGTATTTTCTTGTATTAACCTATCTACCAGTTGCTGAAGTTTTCTATTGACCTCTATTAAGTGGACAGTAGATTTACTAAAGTTACCAGGACCAGTACCACTCACAGTCTGTGAAGGCTTGCATAAATTTGCAACAGACACAGGCTTTGAAACAGACGACATCTTGCCAGGAGGTTGATTTTCTATCAACACAGCTGATATCTTCCTTACGCATGCTGCATTACCTGAAAATTTAAGGAAAGAGTTATTAATCTCATTTAAAATTTAAAATTATTAATCAATAATATTTTTTTATCAATGATGGCAACACTTAAATCACCTGGGAATTCCCATTCCTGTATAAGTGTGCTCATCAGTTAAGGAGGAGAGAGAGAGAGAGAGAGAGAGAGAGAGATGAGAGGAGAGAGAGAGAGAGAGAGAAATAAGTACATACTTTATATTCCTACACATTTATTTATGCATACTATAATATATATATGTATATATATATATATATATATATATATATATATATATATATATATATATATATATATATATATATATATATATACTGTACATATATATATATATATATATATATATATATATACAGATATATATATATATATATATATATATATATATATATATACATATATCTATATATATATATATATATATATATATATATATATATATATATATATATATATATATATATATACATATATCTATATATATATATATATATATATATATATATATATATACATATATCTATATATATACATATATATATATATATATATATATATATATATATATATATATATATATTTATACATATATGTATATATATATAAACATTTACACATTTATATATAAATATATATATATATATATATATATATATATATATATATATATATATATATATATATACATATATATATATATATATATATATAGAGAGAGAGAGAGAGGAGAGAGAGAGAGAGAGAGAGAGAGAGAGAGAGAGAGAGAGAGAGAGAGCAGAGTGGGTAGCTATCAAACAGGAATACACTGTAGATGCCAATCTTTGTTTATGTAGATTACTGTATTAACAAATGTATATTAACACTCACTGCTTGCTTGCTTATATTAACAATACTAATTACATGCTTACTTATTATCTGGGTAAGAGTTATTGAATACATTTACAACTTAAAATTGTTAATAAATTATTATTATTATTATTATTAATAAATAACATTTTGTTATCGATGATGGCAACACTCTTAAATCTCCTGGGAATTCCTTTAATGGGAGCAGCTGCCTCTGTTATCACCCAAGGCCTACAGAATTTGTCTTGTTTTCCCCCACACTATGAAGGTCCATAGAGACTAGGCCTTGCATAGAAAGGGTTCCTATATGAATATTTTCACTTTATCCTAAATAATTAAAGCACAACTTACAGTATTTCTACTCCTAAAAATAATACAACTAGAATACACATGCAAAATATTTTGACGCTAATCAATAAAAAAAAGATATGTATGTATATACATATAAACATATATACATATATATACACATACATACAATTATAAGTGTACTCACCATCGGTTTCTGAATGCTTGAATAAATTGACGGTAGACAAAGGCGTCGATGTACTTGCAACTGCAATACAGCCAGGAGGTTGATTTTCTTTCAACACAGATGGTATCTTTTCTATGCATGCTGCATTACCTGAAAATTTAAGGAAATTCTGCATATTAGTAAGTGAACTGTAGTAGAAACGAGAGAGAGAGAGAGAGAGAGAGAGAGAGAGAGAGAGAGAGAGAGAGAGAGAGAGAGAGAGAGAGAGAGAGAGAGAGAGAGAGAATAAACTAAAAAAAACATATTGACACTATTCAATTTAATACGATAATATTCAGAATAAATCTTACCTGTAATTGATGGTAAATGTAGAGTTGGAACTGCCCCAGGCTTGAATTCTAAGCATCTTGAAGGAATCGGTATCCCTAGTAGTTCATATTTTAGATTTCTTTTAAAAGCAGATTTTTCGAAATGCTTGCTGCATATCCGCTGCGTCATGGGGTTGAAATTACCCTTCCTCCCGCATAGCTGCATCCATTCGTCTTGTAATTCTTTATCTTTCGGAAACCGATGATGATTATAAATTGATTTTCCCATAGAATAATTTGTACAGTTACGCACTGCGCAACTAGGCATCGTGACAAGTTGGTGCGAGTTAAAATTCTTTAGGCCTCGGGGCCAATATGACCTTGAGACAGAGCAAGGCTGTGAGACAAATTGTGTCGGAGAGAGTTGGATGTCTGACCTCCTGGGATGCTCATTGAAGACTGACCATAGGTTCAGCGTGGGACCTCTTTTGAACCTGTTGACACCACGGATGCGCAAACTTTTAAAATTTCAAGCGGCCCGTGGGTTGACCTGTCTATTCTATGGGCCTTGTATAGACAGTGACTAACCCATTCGTGGCCGAATGGGTTAGTCACTGTCTATATAAGCTTGCCGACCAGGGTTCGATTCCCGGCCGGAGCCAAGCTCTTGTCTTTGTGAGATTTCGCCTGGGGCTCTGATCCCGAGGTCGTTAAGAGAATCCAGACATTAATATATCAAAATATATATGGCTTATTTGAATATATATATATATATATATATATATATATATATATATATATATATATATATATATATATATATATATATATATATATATGATATTTCTTTTCTCAATCTCTTCATACACTATCTTTTACTTTGTGTGTTATTAAAGC
>NC_090758.1:20779020-20786520 GCF_036898095.1 Palaemon carinicauda
AAGTAAATGATGTGTCCCAATGCCATAACATTTATAAGCTTTCATATTTTCATTCATATTTTATTTCCTTTTTTTTTCTATTTACTTTTTATATTTATCAAGAATATATTAGATGAGAGACAATAGGAGGTTTTGGTATGATTATGTGGAAGACATAATAATAAAATTGATGCATGACCTAAATTCTTTAAATTCTTTTGGTAAACTTGTGCTATATAGGCAAAAAAGCTACTTGCATATGATTAGTATCTCTCTCTCTCTCTCTCTCTCTCTCTCTCTCTCTCTCTCATTACATATATATATATATATATATATATATGTATATATATATATATATATATATATGTGTGTGTGTGTGTATATGTAATAGTTAGAATAGTAATATTACATGTTTAAAACAAATGACGTAATATGTCATGTTGGTTGGAAGAGCTAACCGTGAGATTTGCTATGGTCAACTCAAATTGTAAGCAGGATGTAAGATGCTGAGTTGCCATTCTTTCTTAATGTCAACACATTGTTTCTTCGTGTGAAAGTTTGTGACGTCACCGGATGCAGGTGTCTTCCGATTCCGTCACTTAGCTAAATTAAAGCAAGTATACGATATTTGGGATATCGGTAATTTGTTCAGTTCATATCTAAACTTCACCAGAATTGGTCATGTGGACCAACACAGCTTCCTCCAGTGATGGAGATGTTTAACTCAGTTGTTTATTCACAATAAAACTTAAAAACCACTAAGATGTGTTTAGTAAACCATTTAAATACATCTGAAAACAACTCATACTCAAATGTGTGCTTAAGACAGTAGCACACCAATAAATGGTGGCAGCGATTAAACTCAAAGACAGCGGTTAAACTCTAAGACAGCGATTAAACTCTAAGAATTAGAGAAATATCTTCAAGACTTCAAAATAAATAGCTGTAAAACCAGAGATATATCTTCAAGACTTCAACATAAAAGCTGTAAAACCAGAGAATGATCTTCAAGACTTCAAAATAAAAGCTGTAATACCTGATAAAGATCTTCAAGAACTCAAAACTATCTACAAGAATCTACAATTTTGACTAAGTCCAACGGAAATGCTAACACCAACATATGTTAGTATACAAATTGAATCTTCAATCAACATCCTAGGAAACCCAAGGACTGGCGTGCAACTATTGCAAGACATATCCAGGAAGAACTACAAACAACAAGAAACTAGAACGAGACATCGCTAACAAAACATCAAGAGAGAGAGAGAGAGACGACGAGTCGACTTCATATAAAGCTAAGTACAGAGATTTTGTATTCATTTCAGTTTGGGCAGTGAAGTGTAGTTATCACAAGTCGTTAGTCAATTATTACTGGGGTGAGTGAATTCCTAAACTTTGTTATAAGAAACTCCGAATTCTCATTTAGAATTTTTCTTTCTTTGTGCTAATTCCTTTTTCTTTCATAAACTCTTGGGGGGAAATGTATTGAGATTAGTAACATTGTTGGGGGAATTTTATTATACATATGCGTTTACGCAGTGGGCGTCTGTACTCAATTATTATTATTATTATTATTATTATTATTATTATTATTATTATCAACCGTTGAGCGTAGGCTTATACAAGCAACCTCGTGTCAAGCTTCTTCGTTGCAGAAATTGATCTATAGATATTTTGATAGGATTGAAAGGGGTCAAAGAGATAGAAAAAAAAAGAATACAGCAGTCATGGCTCCTCCTGTCAGCCCTACCCCTGGACCTAGTGGTGTAGGCCAGGCTAATCCTCCTCCAATTGTGACGCTTGTAAATGCCAGGTCAGCAATCCTTCCTTTTCAAGGCCGTGTCAACGGGTTCTTGCCACAAAATGTGGAGTCATGGATTTCATCCGTTGATGCCCATTTAAATGCCAAACAAATCGTAGATCCTTTTGTACAATTACAAGAAGCTAAAAGTTTTATAGATTTTTCTAAGGGGGATGCGAGTGCGTATTTAAGAGGTGTTTCATTTCAGGAAGCAGTTACTTGGGATGATTTCAAAGTTAGGTTACGCGCGATCTATGGGGGTGAGGAAGCTTTGGCTGTAGTGTTAACGTTACGAAATACACTTAATCAAGCCACTATGAATCGGCTTAATGTTGTTGAGAGAGCAGCTCTCATAGCTGATAGGCTTAACGAATATCAGGACATTTTAGGTAATTCCACTTGGGTTACTAATGATAATATCTCCGTGAAAGATTTTTTACGATTAATGTATTTAACTTGCATGACACTTATGTTGCCTGAAGCTTTAGTACGGTGCTTTGATAAGAAGTTAATGCCTGCAAGTACGGAATTGGATGTCTATAAACAGATAAAGAAACACATGTCCAAGTGTCCAGATCTCGATCCCGTGTTAACTCAAGTTTTTGCTAAGAATGAAACAAAACCACAAACAGTGAACGTAATTAATAATCCAGTAGCGGGAGTGACGTGTTACAACTGCAAACGTCAAGGTCACATAAGCGCAGACTGTAGAACGAAATTTTGTTCAGTTCACAACACAGGATCACATTCTTATAGTCAATGTTACGCGCGTAAGACACAACAATATCCTAGAAATACACAGTCAATTCCACAGTCAGTTCCATATGGAAATAAAAGAAAAATCCTCATTTTAACAATAAGAAGAAACAACAAAATGTCAGTGCAGTTCAGAGTCCGAAACAAACAAACACTTCTTCAAATATCGCTGAGCCTGGGCCGTCAAACCAGACCTCGCAAAGTCAGCCTAATTTTCAGAATGTGCAGAGCAAAGCAAATACCACATAGTTAACTCTAAAGGGGAAGAGAGTGATGTTGGGTCAAGGTCATTTATGTCAACATCAATAGTATTGAATAATCAATTTAATGTTTTATCAGATAATTGTGAGACAATAGATTTTCCTATGAAACACACGGCCGAATTAAGTAAAACAGTGCATGCTCCCGTAGATTTGCAACGAATTCATACAATAATAAGCCAAAATGAGTTACGGCCAACCTTATATGCTGTAAATTTAGAACACAAATCCTTTACGTTATTTTTTGACTCTGGTAGTCCACGTAATATTATGGATTTGAAGACATCATTTGTTGTTTTCGAACTTTCCGATTGAAAAATCAGGAATTAGACTTTCAGGTATAGGAACATATTGAATTAAACGTCATAGGCATAACTCATATTCAGTTCAGAGTCGGTAATCGCACGTTTGCCGATACATTTGTTGTAGTGAAAAACATTAATATGTATCCAGCTGTAATTATAGGATACCCATCTATGGGAAATCAAAACATTATCTTAGCTCCTGCAAAGCACGGCGTGTATATCAAAGGGAAATTCTATAAGTCTTCTAATACTTTAAAGTCAGTTTTGGATAAAAAGGAGACGACAAATGTAACCGTAACGTACGTTGAAGAACCAATAACTTGTCTCACTAATAAAGAAATAATATACGCGACCCAGCAGAATTCTCGTTCACCCGTAATATCATCTTGCACGCAATATATCGAACCAAACATACCTTCGAATTTAGTAGTGCAAATAAAGAAAACACTACCGGGATCTGAAATATTAATCCTTTCCGATACTTTGAAAACTAACGGATTGTCTGTCACACAAGCTATTTATACAGTAGGCTCACATCAGCAATGTAATATCGAAGTCTGTAATCATTTAAATAACACTTTAGTAATTCACAAAAATCAACATATCTTGGATGTAGAAGTTTATAAACATCGTATTCTTACCGTTGCTGAAATCAATCACTCTCAATCAGTTGCGGATGAATCCCTTTTACGATCTATTAAAAATAAAATCAGTAAGGACATTCAAGACGAAGAAATTCAGCAGAAAATTTTTGAACTTTTAAATAAATATACAGATGTCTTTTCCACTACGGATGGATCCTTAGGGAAAACAGATGTGATCGAGCATCAAATAAGGTTAAAAGACAAACAGATAATTATATATGTACCCTCGTACAGACTCCCTATGAAATTCCAGAATGAAATAAATGATGAAGTAGGTAAAATGTTAGAAGAAGGAGTCATTAGAAAATCAAATAGCCCTTATAATTTTCCTTTAATAGTTGCACCGAAAAAAGATCGAACATGGCGTATCTGCGTCGACTTTCGTCGTCTAAACGAGGAAACGATCCCTGATCGATTCCCAGTGCCATGTACTGACGATATTTTGTCTTTGTTAGGTCAGAATAAATATTTTACCAGTTTGGACTTACTTAAAGGTTTTCACCAGATATCATTAGAAGAAGATAGTATCCCATACACAGCCTTCAGCACAGCCAGGGGACATTATGAATTTTTACGGATGCCTTTTGGTTTACGTTGTGCTCCTATAACATTTACAAGAATGATTAACATAGTGTTTGGAGACTTGTTAGGGGATATATTGCATGCCTATATGGATGATCTTGTAATCTTTTCCAACACCTTAGAGGAACATCTACGTAAGTTAGAACTAGTACTACAGAGATTAAGACAACATAACTTAAGGGTAAAGATTAGTAAGTGTGAATTTTTCAAAACAGAATTAATATATTTGGGTTTCATGGTGTCAAGCCAAGGTCTTAAAGTAGTCCATGATAAGGTGTCGGCTATACGTAATTTTCCCATACCTACTAATGTCAAGGGAATACAGCAATTTCTGGGTTGTAGTGGATATTACAGGCGTTTTATACGCAACTATTCAATAATAGCCGCTCCTTTAACTGATCTTACGAAGAAGGGCGTAGATTTCATATGGTCTGAGCAACATCAACAGGCGTTTAATACTTTGAAAGATGAACTGTGTAGTTCTCCTATCTTAAAATTTCCTGACTTCGGTAAGGAATTCTTCATTGCAACAGACGCCTCAGACTTAGGAGTAGGAGGGGTATTGCTTCAGCAATATGATAAACAGTTTTTCCCGATAGCTTTCTATTCTCGAAAATTGAGAACTTCCGAAAGTAAGTATGCAGTAATAGACAAGGAAGGACTAGCTATTGTTAATTCGCTAGTGCATTTTAAGTTCATAATTTACGGTTATCCCGTTAAGGTTCTTACTGACCATAAACCACTAACAGAGTTCTTTAAAGGCTTCAATCACAGCCCTAAACGAACTCGGTGGCATTTAATCATTAAAGATTTTGGCGCAAGAATCGGGTATTTACCTGGGAAAGCACATATCATTGCGGATGCATTATCACGCAACCCCGTGTCATCTTGTACGGAGTCTTTAGCTGAATTAATAGATATATCAACATCCATGCCTATTGTAAAAACAATATCTGAACAAGAAGATTTAGGCTGGAGTGCTGAATTGTTACAGACTGAGCAAAGAAAAGATCAGAAAATAGAAACAATTATAAATGCTTTGAAAGGCAATCATAAAGAAAAAGAATATATAAAGTATAAGCAGCAGAATTATGTAATCAAAGATAATATTCTGTGTAGGACTGTGACAAGGAAAACCCGCAATACACCACATGTAACTAACGACCAGGTAGTAGTACCAAACTCACTTGTTTCCACTGTCCTGAATTGGTTGCATTCAAATCCATTACATGGACACCCTGGGTTCTCATTAATGTCACAGAAAGCCAAATCATTGTTTTATTGGCATACAATGCTTACAGATATAAAAAGACACATAGCTAATTGTCGCACATGTCAGGAAAACAAAGGGTATACGAAAACACCTGTCAGCTTAGGAGCTTATCCTGTTCCCAATCAGCCCTTTGAAAGAATACATTTAGATTTGTTAACAGGATTTTACGAGTCAGACAGAGGAAATAAGCACCTCTTAGTAATTATAGATGCTTTAACTCGATATACAGAACTAATAGCGCTTAAAACTAAAACTGCCATTGAATGCGCTAGGAAGTTTTACGAGTGTTACATTTGTAAACATGGAATTCCACACATGATAATCTCAGACTCGGGTGGTGAATTTAATAATCACTTTCTTACCTCATTGTGTGAATTCCTCAACATAAAGAAGGTTAATACCATGATATATCACCCAGAGTCGAATGGGCTAGTGGAAAGAGCAAATAGGAAGATATTAAATATATTAAGGGTAACACTAGGGGGATCAGACCCCAACTGGGATATTGCAATACCGGCGGCACTGAGTACTCTGAATCATTCATATCATATATCAATTAAAATGTCACCGCATGAAGCATTGTATGGTACCCCAGTTAGAACACCTTTCCATGTATTAACGCCTACAACTAATCTATCAAATCCTTTAAAAGAATGTATAAATGCAAGTATAAGTCGATATGATATCCTTCGAAAGTATTTAGAAGAATCACAAATCATAATGAAAAGGAATCATGATAAAATAGCGAAACCAACTAAAACATATACCGTGGGTGATAACATCTATATTCAAATCAATGTCAAAAAAGGGCTCAACTATAAACTAACACCTAAGTTTGAAGGCCCATTTAACATTTTGGAAACATTAACGGCCAATAGGTTTAGAATTCAAAACGTAGCCCAACCCACGGATGAGAGAATAGTACCATTGTCTCACATAAGAAATTAAAAAGAAGTGAGGAAAAATTTTAATTTTTGTGACTAAAAGTTTTCTTTTTAATACAGGAGTAATTACATATGTTTTTTCTCGTTACAGGTTTCCAAGATGAATTTTTTGTTGTTGGGAGTGATATTGTTCGCTCAGACATTTTTTTCGTTTGGGATGAGTTCTAAGATTAAGAATATATATTTTAAATATGGCAATATAGTTGAAAGACAAGAAGACATTTTTATTACATCAACCAACGTAATTGTCGAAGTGCATATGCAAGCAATTTTTCTTCAAGAGAATGATGTCACTAGCTTAAGAACCGCCATTTCAAGGTTTTCTGCATCATTGGATGAGTTGCATAGGAGACATTTTCATTTGACTACTAAGAGTTTGCTTGGATCAACATTAAAAGTTGCAGAGATGCTATCTGATGACTTGAAAAATAAGACTGGAGAGACAGGATCTTTGGCTTATGACCTTTTGATGTGGACTGTAGGACACGAACAAAAAGAAAGACGGAATCCGTTCATTTATGCTGCATTAAGCATCTTTGGGTCTGTTGCAAGTTTAGGTTTAGGACTTTCCAATCGTCTTAAAATTAGTAATCAAAATAAGAAAATTGAGTTCTTGACTCATAAAGATGAATTGATTATGTCAGAACTAAGGGATCAGTTAGCTTCAATCAATAAAATTATGGATTTGTTAAATGAACATTCAGATAATATCGTTCAAATTATGGAAGTACAGGATTTGTTAGCAACATTAACGTATTATGATTCAAAGATAGATCACATACATAACAGAATTGCACATTTCATTGAGAAATCCAAGGATTATGTAGAAGCTATCACGTTAGCAACTAAAGGTGTATTGTCGCCCCATTTGTTGCCTATACGTTACTTAAAATTAGTTCTGGAGAACGGAAGGGATAAACTAGGCTTTTTTCCTTTGTTAGACGAACATAGGTTAG
>NC_090758.1:20794020-20801912 GCF_036898095.1 Palaemon carinicauda
GAGAGAGAGATCAGTTCCACACTTCATGCCCTGTTTGTTTATTCATGCAAATATAAACATTCAACCAGCCACACAATCCATACACCCAGGTCCCAATCAAATGTAAACACCGCGTTCCCTCATCCCACAGCAATTCCTACATCACCAGACAAACAATCACATTTCCAAAACAATCCTGTGATTACATTATCATGTGGCACAACAACATCCTATTGTTATTATGAAGCAATGAACTATATTTACTTGGATTACTGGTTTCTATGGAAATTAGCTGCCACTGGAATCTTGTTGTGGAGAGTTGCCAATTATCACAATTAGATTGTATAGTGTTGCCAACATATTTATTTTTTTTTTCTTTCTGTTTATCAAATATTGTTGGCTCTTATTTTCTCTGAAAGACTGGTTTAAGTATTGTTATCTATATTATAAAACCTACACTCTTTGTTTTCAATGGCTACTATTCTCTTGGTAATGTTACAAGAGACTCTTTAGCTATGGTAAACAGCTCTTCTAGGTGAATGACACTCGAAAATCAAATCATTGTTCTCTTGTTCTGTGTACTGCCATAGCTTTCTTACCATAGCTTTCTACTTTTTTGGATTAGAGTTCTCTTGCTTGAGGGTACAATCGGGACCAATAGTCCTATCTTATACCTCTTCCTATCGTTTACGGTTTTATATTTTATATGTGAACTTTTCACTTTAATATCATTGTTCTTAAAATTCTCTTGTAGTATATCATATTTCCTTTTCTCACTGACCTATTTTGACTTTTGGTCCCCTAAGCTTATAGCGTCTAAACTTTCCAACTAGGGTTGTATTTTAGTAAGTAATAATAATAATAATAATAATAATAATAATAATAATAATAATAATAATAATAATAATAATAATAATAATAATAATAATTAGTTTCCTTCATAGGCCTATCATTTTTCTCATTGTTTACTTTTCTTATTCTATAACTTTTTATTAAAAATAGTTATTAACCTTTTTATTTCCAGATTTAGTCTACTCGTATATTGTTTTATAAAGGAAATGTAGACAAAAGTGTATAATTGAATATAAAAGTATATTATTGGCATAAGACTTGGCAAAGGAATTCTTTCTGCATCTGATTCAAATTACACCTCAGCTTTGGTGGAGAATATGTGTATTTTTACATAAGGACATGCAACACACTGATTTTTCCTTTATGTTTAAGTCAGGGTCACACACATATGTAAATCAAATCCTTTTGTGTCATTAGGGTCAATATTTCCCTTATGACGACTCACCTTCGCTATTATTGATGATTAAATCATCCTCAGTCGTCTTGATTCGTAACCGAGTCGTCAAATATTACGACATGCCCGTAATGTCAGCTTATGATTCTATTCAAAGGGATACGACGTCTAAGCTATAGGTTAGAGTAAGTTCTAAGTTTTTTTTTTATAACGTATAACAAAATTATATGATTCAAAGTGTAGCGAAAACCGCAGACAAGACTTTGATCTAATATCTCGGAAATTTATTAATAATAAAACCTATGTTTTATTAAATACATACATACATACATACATACATACATACATACATACATACATACATAAAATTGAATAAAATATTTGACTACTAAGTCACCAAATACTATTGCTGTCAAAGTCTCTTTAGCTTAAGAAGACAAACCTAAGAGGAAGTACTCATAATAAAGAATGATTTTTTCCTTTGGTCTCCAAACCTTGAGCTAGGGGAATTCCCTATTAAAGTCTATTTGTGACTTTATATTCGTGAATTGTAAGAGTTATTTATGTATACTTATGTATCCATACAAATATATCTATGCATGAGTAAATATAAGTAAAGCAATACCAAATTTTAGACAAACTCTCATAAAAATGGCGTGTTCTTCCATCGCAGACTGAGAGATTGGAAGTCAAAAATACATCCATACGTCTTTGCATCAAAGACGTCTAATTTGATATCTTTATAATTATATCTATGATATCAAAGTTCCAATGGTGAATTGAAACAAGGAATTATTATTATTATTATTATTATTATTATTATTATTATTATTATTATTATTATTATTATTATTATTATTATTGTTGTTGTTGTTAACCAAAAATTTTTCCCGACTTGTCCGAACAACTCCCCTTCCCAAAGACAAACTTCGAGACAATAGTTTCCTTTTGGCTAAGGAAGTGTTGAGAGGGCGTCAATCGTCTGCCCTTCAGTTCAACTGTCAGATTTGGGCCACAATGTCAGAGATTTAAACTCAATTTACAAAATTATTATCGCATTCAAAAACTTTCTTTCAGATGCGTTAAATATTCTTGCACGAAAATTTATGGATTCATTTCTATTTCTTGTAATTTTTACGTATTTATATAAAATATTTTTGTCCTTTGATGAAATTATCTGTTCGCAGCAATAGAAAAAGAAGACCGTCTTTAAATAAACATAAGTTTTCTCAGAAGGATTGAAGAAGTATTTTGGTTTTGTGAAGATTATCTTAATCTGTTGGATTATTCTGAAAAGAAAACATCAATCTGAATGTTAATATTAGAATCTTTATTATTTGCAGTAGTTATTTACCTACATGTTTTATATCTTTAATGTTAAATGATAATCCGTAGATCGCCCATAAAATGGCCCATGAAGGCAGTTAGTGATTAGTCATTGAACAGTATATATATTTGGAAACAGAATATGTCCAGTATAAAAATAATTTTCTCTACCTTCATTTCATTTCACAACAAGAAAGAAAGCTATAGTTTGTTGTTTTTTCCCTTTCTTTTTTTTTCTTTTTATTGCAGTTTTGCTTCTTTTCAACTGATTACCAATAGATGGCCTCAGTGCTGTTTTTTTTGAGAAAATATAAACAGAAAATTCCAGTTTAGAAGAACTCGTCCTGTTCCACCGATTGCACAATAGATTAATTGTCCAGAAGAGAGAGAGAGAGGAGAGAGAGAGAGAGAGACAGAGAGAGAGAGAGAGAGAGAGAGAGAGAGAGAGAGAGAGAATAATATCAGGCTCTCTTCACAAGAGCCAGTTTTGTTTCCGTAGAGATATATTTCTGCTCGTTAAGAGGCATGTCTTTACTATATTGCCTCCATCGTGTGAAGAGTAGCAATGTGTATATTCTTTTCATCTTTTATTACGAAAATATTCTGTGGTTAAGCTTGACAGTAAATTCGTGATATCTACATTTCTATACAGTATTTATATTCAATAAATAAACAACTCATGACAGGAGTTTATAAATCGTTACATATTCAAGTAGGGCCTATTATTATTATTATTATTAATATTATTATTATTATTATTATTATTATTATTATTTGCTAAGTTATAACCCTAGTTGGAAAAGCAGGATGCTATAAGCCCAGGGGATCCAATAGGATAAATAGCTCCAGTGAGGAAAGGGGAACAAAGAAATTAAATCTTTTAAGAGGAGTAACAACAATAAAATAAATATCTACTATATAAACTATAAAAAAAACATTAACAAAACAAGAGGAAGATAAACAAGACAGAACAGCGTGTCCGGGTGTACCCTCAAGCAAGAGAACTCTAACCCAAGACAGTGTAAGACCATGGTACAGAGGCTCTGGCACTACCCAAGACTAGAGAGCAATGCTTTGATTTTTGGAAGTCCACCTACAAGAGCTGAACTAAAGAGTCTCTTCTACCCGTTACCAAGAGGAAAGTAGCCACTGAACAATTACAATACAGTATTTAGCCTCTTGAGCGAAGAGGTGTTGGGTAATTTCAGTGTTGTCACGTGTATGAGGAAACGTGAGAATCTGTAAAGAATAAGCCAGACTATTCGTTGTATGTGTAGGCAAAGTAAAAAATTATCCGTAACCAGAGAGAGGGATCCCATGCATTACTGTCTGGCCAGTCAAAGGATCCAATAACTCTCTTACGGTAGTATCTCGACGGGTAGCTGGTGCCCTGGCCAACCTACTACCTACCTTCCTAGCTATCTGAAAAAAAAAATAAAAATTTAACGTTTTGTTTTGTATCTCCATCTACCCTCACCATGATCTCATCTATGATGCGTGAGGTGGAAGACGATGAAGGGACAAGTATTGATTTAAAAGCTCAAGATAGAGACGACTGGCAGAATCTAACCGAGGCCCTTAGTGTGAAATAGGCGTAGGAGGGAGATTATGATGATGGTTAGATGTGGACAATAATAATGAGTCTATTATGAAGGTTTTCTGAGTAAAATGTTAAATACTTTTAACACATATTAACTATTTTCTCAATCTATCTTTCACTGCGCCTGAATAACTTATTTTACAGGTTTTTTAAACGAATTGGGGAAGGGGTAAATGAAGAAACACAAATAAGTACCTTATGCTATTATACAGGAACTGAATTGCCTACGAGACCTGTATGAGTGTTCTGATCAAGTATGTTTGGTGGAGAAATTCATACGACGCAGTTAACAATGTGACATACTTACATGAGTGGAGTCTGTGATCTGGTCATAGGAATTTTTCAGCTCGTTTTAGCATACAAATCGAAAAGTAAAAAAAAAAAGGAAGGAAAAAAAAAACGTATTTACATGACTAATGAAAGTTGGATTTGTGTATACATTATACTATACGTTAAGTGATAGAAAAGATTATTCATATAATTAGAAATTGTAAAAATTGTATATTTACAATTTTAACAATTTAAAAAAAGTAAAAATATATATTTATATGACTAATTATTATTATTATTACTAGCCAGGCTACAACAATAGTTCGAAAAGGTAAATGCTAAAAGCCAAGGGCTCCAATACGGAAAAATGGCCCAGAGTGAGGAAAGGAAATAAGGAAATAAATAAATGATGAAAACAAATTAACAATAAATCATTTTAGAAACAGTAACAACGTCAAAATAGATATGTCATATATAAACTATTAACAACGTCAGAAACAGATATGTCTTATATACACTATAAAAAGACTCATGTCAGCCTGGTCAATCATAAAAAAACATTTGCTCCAACCTTTGAACTTTTAAGTTCTACTGATTCAACTACCCAATTAGGAAGATAATTCAACAACTTGGTAACAGCTGGAATAAAACTTGTAGAATACTGTGTAGTATTGAACCTCATGATGGAAAAGGACTTACTATTGGAATGAACTGCCTGCCTAGTATTACAAACAGGATGGATTTGTCCAGGGAGATCTGAATGTAAAGGATGCTCAGAGTTATGAAAAAATCTTATGCATGATGCATAATGAACTAATTGAACGATGGTGTCAAAGATTAATATCTAGATCAGGAATAAGAAATTTAACAGACCATTAGTTTCTGTCCAACTAATTAAGATGAGAATCAGCAACTGAAGACCAGACAGGAAAACAATACTCAAAACATGGTAGAATGAAAGAATTAAAACACTTCTTTAGAATAGATTGATCACCCAAAATTTTAAAAGACTTTCTCAACAAGCCAATTTTTTAACAACTGAAGAGGCACAGACCCAAGAGACCCTAAGTAATTTTGTTGTCGGGAATCACACTTAAAATTTTAAGAGTCATACTAATTTATAGAAACATTATTATGTTGAGGAGCTTCCGTCCTTGACCTACTTACAATCATACTTTGATTTTTGTTTGTATTCAACTTCAAACCCCATAATTTGCACAATGCTCTAATTTTAGCTAAATCTCTATTAAGGGATTCACCAACCCCTGATCTACATTCAGGGGATGGAATTGATGCAAAGAGAGTAGCATCATCTGCATATGCAACAAGCTTGTTTTCTAGGCCAAACCACATGTCATGTGTATATAGTATGAAAAAGTAATTGGGCCAAGAACACTACCCTGTGGAACACCGGATATCATATTCCTCACTATGATGCCTATCAACAACATCTCCTTGAGATCTATTACTTAAAAAATTAAAAATAATGCTAAGAAACGACCCACCCACTCCCAACTGTTTAGGTTTGAAAACAAGGGCCTCATGATTAACAAGGCCAAAGGCAGCACTTAAAATCAGGGCCAATCATACGAACTTCCTGACCACAAACAAGGGATTTCTGTACAGCATTGGGGATTGTAAGAAGGGCATCACATGCTCCAAGGCCTTTACGAAAAACAAATTGCAAACTAGGGAATAGATAATAAGCTTCAGCAAACCTATTTAGACATTTTTCCAGAAGACGTTCAAAAACTTTAGATAATATGGGAGTTATGGAAATTGGGTGGTAATCGGTGGGACCTTGCCTACCACAAACACATTCACATAGAGGAGTAACATTACCAATTCTCTAACAAGTGCTGAAAGCTCCTCTTCTTGCTAACTTGCGTAGGATAACAGATAACTTTGGAGCTAAGAAATCTTCTGTCTTCATAAAAAAAAAAAAAAAAAAAAAAAAAAAAAGGAAAAATGCCACTTGGGTCTACATATCCATAAGCATCCAAATCCATCAACAGAGCTTTTATTTTACGAGATCGAAAAGCTAAACTATTTAGTTTAGCCTCAGGGAAAACAGGTATAGGGAAGTTCAAGTTTTTCATAAATCTGTTTACTGTCAAAAACATCAACCAAAAGGGTTATCTTTTCCTTTTGACAGTGAGTGACTGAGCCATCTGGTTTAAGTGAAGGAGGAACTGTCGCATCTACACCAAAGAGTGCAGATTTAAGGGTAGACCACCATTTATGTTACTGAGTTATACCAGAAAGCGGTTCTGTTATGGTTAAATTGTACTCCTTTCCAGTTGAGGCATAAACTCTCTGAGCAAAAGCTCGAGGATGAGTATAGTTATTCCACGTCAAATCTGATCTGTTGCCCTTCCAAAGATGATAGGCCTCCTGCTTCTCCAAATAAGCACGGTCTACAATCATTTTTGAACCACGATTTGTCCTTCACTCGGTACCTTATCACACGAGAAGGGATACGCCTATCAATTTTGTTGATTAGATTCTCATTCAAAGGGACAACAGGATATACAATACAATATAATTGCGACCATTTCAAGCAACAAAGATCATGCAAAATCCCATTTCACTCTTCTTGGGATTTCTTATAAATTTTACATAAGTATGATACAATCAGATTTCTTCGTATCAACATGATCATCGAAGCTGCACTAGAGAAGCACATCCGTTACAAGGTTAGTTTTCAGACTCCAGACATGAGGAAAGGCATATATGAGCGGCTTTTATCCTGCAGTGGGCTTAATATGGCTGCATTTGTTGTTGAAGTTGTTGTATAGAAAGAGGAAGCGGGAAAAGCATGATCAGAAGGTATATCGTCTCGTCCTTTTTGGTTAAGAAAGAAGAACAAACCAAGAGATAAGGACTGGGTAGAACGGTTGAGGAAGAAGAGGAGAGAGAGAGAGAGAGAGAGAGAGAGAGAGAGAGAGAAGAGAGAAAGAGAGAGAGAGAGAGAGAGAGAGAGAGAGAGAGAGAGAGAGAGAGTAGGATGCTAGTTATGATTTGCTCTCAGAGAGAGAGAGAGAGAGAGAGAGAGAGAGAGAGAGAGAGTAGGATGCTAGTTATGATGTGCTTTCAAAGAGAGAGAGAGGAGAGAGAGAGAGAGAGAGAGAGGTAGGATGTTAGTTATGATTTGCTATTTTTAGTGTAAGAGAGAGAGAGAGAGAGAGAGATGAGAGAGAGAGAGAGAGAGAGTAGGATGTTGGTTATGATTTGTTATTTTTAGGGTAAGAAAGAATGAGAGAGAGAGAGAGAGAGAGAGATGAGGAGAGAGAGAGAGAGTAGGATGCTAGTCATTATTTATTATTTTTTTTGTGTGAGAGAGAGAGAGAGAGAGAGAGAGAGAGAGAGAGAGAGAGAGAGAGAGAGTAGTATGCTGACTAGGATTTGTTATTTTTAGAGAGAGAGAGAGGAGAGAGAGAGAGAGAGAGAGAGAGAGGAGTAGGATGATGG
>NC_090758.1:20802412-20812412 GCF_036898095.1 Palaemon carinicauda
AAAGGGTTTCCAAACTTATAGATCAGACAGAAAAAATAGGAATCAAGGGGGAACCGCAATATATGGAAGAGACATAAATCAAGGAAAAGTATGTGAAAAAATACAGCAACACAGAATGTGAATTGATTGCGGTAGAATTTGAATTTGAAAAACTAATGAATATTGTAGTTTACAGACCCCCAAACACTAAGGAGTTTGACATAATAATAGAAAAAATAGATGATATATGTAGAAACCATAAAGACTGGAATATACTCCTATCCGGAGATTTTAACTTTCCTTTCGTGGATTGGAAAGAACGGATAGAAGAAAGTGGTTGTATGTATACATATAAAAAAGATAGTAATAGTAGCGCAGAAGATAAGAGGCAATTTGAAAAGCTTCAAGATATGCTATTAGAACATAATATGCAACAAATAAACCACATTCCAACAAGAAAGGAAAATGTCCTAGATCTAGTATTTGTGAATGAGGTGAATTATGTTAAAGAAATAATAGTGTATAACACGGGAATTTCAGACCACAATGTCATAGAATTGATAGTTCATTCCAAAGCAAGTGATCACAGAATTAATAAAAGCACAAAACTTTGGGAAGGATATGGAAAATATAACTTTTACAGTAAGAATATAAAATGGTCAGAAATAAATGAAGAACTGAATAAAGAATGGAAAAATGTATTTATAAGTGATAATATACAGGTAAATACGGATATACTGTACAAAATACTGGAGAAAATTGTTGAAAAATATGTACCGAAAAAAAACAATAAACAAAAGACGTGCATACCAAGAGACAGAAGGATCTTATTTCAGAAAATTAAAAAGTGGAAGTAAAATCTTGCAAAAGAAAAAAATGTGTGGAAAATGAGGGAAATAAAATGTAAGATAGAAAATGCAGAACAAAAGATTATACAGTCGAAAGAAAATGAAAAAAGGGACTTAGAAGAAAGGACACTTCAAAATATAAAAAGAAACCCCAAAGTACTTTACTCCTATGCAAAAAAGATGAATAAAAGGAGAACAGAAATAGGCCCTCTAAGAATTGAAGGACGGCTAACGAATAAAAAAAGGAAATATGCAACATATTAGCAGACAAATATAAGAGTGAGTTCACGCCAAGAATTGCGAATGAGAATAATGAAACAGAAATGAGAGAAGAAAATGTTGAATATCTAACGGATATAGATATTAATGAAGCAGATATTGTCCCGCCTATAAACGAAATTAAAAATGGATCAGCAGCCGGACCAGATGGAGTTCCCGCGATTTTGTTAAAAAAAACTGCAAACACTATCGCGAAGCCACTTGCAATACTGCTAAGACAGAGTATAGATATGAGCGAGATATATGTTAAACATAAATTAGCTTATATAACCCCTATCTTCAAAAGTGGATCAAGACTAGAGGCAAGCAATTATAGACCTGTTAGTCTAACATCACATATTATGAAAGTGTATGAGAGGGTAATAAAAAAGAAAATAATGAACCATTTGGTCAAAAATAATTTGTTTAATATGGGTCAACACGGTTTCATACCTGGAAAAAGTACACAGACCCAACTGATAGCTCACTATGAAAACATATACAATAATATGATAAATGAAAAAGACATAGATGTGATCTATCTAGATTTTGCAAAAGCCTTTGACAAGGTAGACCATAACATATTGGAGAAAAAAATGAGAAAGCATAATATTGTGGGAAAGATAGGAAAATGGGTAAAAGAATTCCTGCAAAACAGAAAACAGATAGTGGTTGCAAATGACGAGAAATCAGATGAAGCCCAGGTAATATCTGGTGTGCCCCAAGGTACGGTATTAGCTGCACTGCTATTTGTTATTATGATCTCAGACATAGAGTGTGATGTTGAAAACTCTGTAGTGAGAAGTTTCGCCGATGACACAAGAATAAGTAGAGAAATTAATTGTGATGAAGATAGGAACTCACTACAAAGAGATCTAAACAAAATATATGAATGGGCGGAGATAAATAGGATGGTATTTAACTCCGATAAATTCGAATCAATAAATTATGGAAACAGAGAAGGAATGGTGTATGCATACAAGGGACCTAATAATGAGACAATCACAAACAAGGAAGCAATTAAAGACCTTGGTGTAATTTTAAATAGGAATATGTTATGCAACGACCAAATAGCAACACTGTTGGCTAAATGTAAAGCAAAAATGGGAATGTTATTCAGACACTTTAAAACAAGAAAAGCTGAACACATGATTATGCTTTACAAAACTTATGTGCGTAGTACACTCGAGTACTGCAATGTGATATGGTACCCACACTACCAAAAGGATATTGCGCAAATAGAGAGTATACAAAGGTCCTATACTGCTAGAATAGAAGAAGTTTAGGACCTTGATTACTGGGAAAGACTGCAATTTTTAAAACTATACAGTCTAGAAAGGAGAAGAGACCGCTACATGATAATACAAGCATGGAAGCAAATAGAAGGAATTGCTGAAAACATCATGGAGCTTAAAGTGTCAGAAAGAGCAAGCCGAGGTAGATTAATAGCACCAAAAAGCATTCCAGGTAAACTGAGAAAGGCGCACAGGACATTAATCCACTACGCACCAGCATCGATAATGCAGCGACTATTTAATGTGCTGCCAGCTCATCAAAGAAACATATCAGGAGTGAGCGTAGATGCGTTTAAAAATCAGCTCGATAAATACCTAAGATGCATCCCAGACCATCCAAGACTGGAAGATGCAAAATACACCGGAAGATGTATTAGCAACTCTCTGGTGGATATACGAGGTGCCTCACACTGAGGGACCTGGGGAACCCAAACAAAAAATAAGGCAATAAGGTAAGGCTCTCTCTCTCTCTCTAAAAATATCAAATCATAACCAGCATCCTACTCTCTCTCTCTCTCTCTCTCTCTCTGAGAGCATATCCTAACTAGCATCCTACTCTCTCTCTCTCTCTCTCTCTCTCTCTCTCTCTCTCTCTCTCTCTCTCTCTCTCTCTCTCTCAAAAAAAATAAAAAATAAAAAATAAAAAAAAAATAATTATAAATCATAACTAGCATCCTTCTCTCTCTCTCTCTCTCTCTCTCTCTCTCTCTCTCTCTCTCTCTCTCTCTCTCTCATTCTTTCTTACTCTAATAATAACAAATCATAACCAGCATCCTACTCTCTCTCTCTCTCTCTCTCCTCTCCTACTCTCTCTCTCTCTCTCTCTCTCTCTCTCTCCTACTCTCTCTCTCTCTCTCCTCTCTCTCTCTCTCTCTCTCTCTCCTCTCTCTCCTCCTCTCTCTCTCTCTCTCTCTCTCATTCTTTCTTACTCTAAAAATAACAAATCATAACCAGCATCCTACTCTCTCTCTCTCTCTCTCTCTCTCTCTCTCTCTCTCTCTCTCTCTCTCTCTCTCTCTCTCTCTCAGAGCATATCATAACTAGCATCCTACTCTCTCTCTCTCTCTCTCTCTCTCTCTCTCTCTCTCTCTCTCTCTCTCTCTCTCTCATTCTTTCTTACTCTAAAAATAACAAATCATAACCAGCATCCTACTCTCTCTCTCTCTCTCTCTCTCTCTCTCTCTCTCTCTCTCTCTCTCCTCTCTCTCTCTCTCTCTCTCTCTCTCAGAGCATATCATAACTAGCATCCTACTCTCTCTCTCTCTCTCTCTCTCTCTCTCTCTCTCTCTCTCTCTCTCTCTCTCTCTCTCTCTCTCTGTTTCAAGTAAACTTACAGAAAAAACATCCTTACTTCATTTCCTCTTCTTCCTCAACTATTCTACCCAGTCCTTATCTCTTGGTTTGTTCTTCTTTTTTAACCAAAAGGGACGAGACGATATACCTTCTGATCATGCTTTTCCGCTTTTTCTTTCTATACAACAACATCAACAACAAATGCAGCCATATAAAGCCCACTGCAGGATAAAAGCCTCATATATGCCTTTCCTCATGTCTGGAGTCTGAAAACTAACCTTGTATCGGATGTGCTTCTTTAGTGCAGCTTCGATGATCATGATGATACGCAGAAATCTGATTGTATCATACTTAAGTAAAATTTATATGAAATCCCAAGAAAAGTGGAATGGGATTTTGCATGATCTTTTTTGCTTGAAATGGTCACAATTATATAGTAGTGTATATCCTGTTGTCCCTTTGAATGAGAATCTAATCAACATAATTGATAGGCGTATTCCATCTCTTGTGCTAAGGTACCGAGTGAAGGACAAATCGTGGTTCAATGATGATTGTAGACGTGCTTATTTGGAGAAGCAGGAGGCCTATCATCTTTGGAAGGGTAACAGATCAGATTTGACCTGGAATAACTATACTCAGCCTCGAGCTTCTGCTCAGAGAGTTTATGCCTCAACTGGAAAGGAGTACAATTTAACCATAACAGAACCGCTTTCTGGTATAACTCAGTAACATAAATGGTGGTCTACCCTTAAATCTGTACTCTTTGGTGTAGATGCGACAGTTCCTCCCTTACTTAAACCAGATGGTTCAGTCACTCATTGTCAAAAGGAAAAGATAACCCTTTTGGTTGATGTTTTTGACAGTAAACAGATTTATGAAAAACTTGAACTTCCCTATTCCTGTTTTCCTGAGGCTAAACTAAATAGTTTAGCTTTTCGATCTCGTAAAATCAGAGCTCTGTTGATGGACTTGGATGCTTATGGAGGTGTAGACCCAAATGGCATTTTTCCTTTTTTTTATAAAGACAGAAGATTTCTTAGCTCCAAAGTTATCTGTTATCCTGCGCAAGTTAGCAAGAAGAGGAGCTTTTAGCACTTGTTAGAGAATTGGTAATTTTTACTCCTCTATGTGAATATGTTTGTGGTAGCCCAAGTCCCACCGATTACCAACCAATTTCCATAACTCCATATTATCTAAAGTTTTTGAACGTCTTCTGGAAAAATGTCTAAATAGGTTTGCTGAAGGTTATTATCTATTCCCTAGTTTGCAATTTGTTTTTCGTAAAGGCCTTGGAGCATGTGATGCCCCTCTTACAATCTCCAATGCTGTACAGAAATCCCTTGTTTGTGGTCAGGAAGTTCGTATGATTGGCCATGATTTTAGTGCTGCCTTTGGCCGTGTTAATCATGAGGACCTTGTTTTCAAACTCGAACAGTTGGGAGTGTGTGGGTCATTTCTTAGCATTATTTTTCATTTTTTAAGTAATAGATCTCAAGGAGATGTTGTTGATGAGCATCATAGTGAGTATAGGAATATGATATCCGGTGTTCCACGGGGTAGTGTTCTTGGCCCATTACTTTTCATACTATATACACATGACATGTGGTTTGGCCTAGAAAACAAGCTTGTTGCATATACAGATGATGCTACTCTCTTTGCATCAATTCCATCCCCTGAATGTAGATCAGGGGTTGGTGAATCCCTTAATAGAGATTTAGCTAAAGTTAGAGCATTGTGCAAATTATGGGGTTTGAAGTTGAATCCAAACAAATATCAAAGTATGATTGTAAGTAGGTTAAGGACGGAGGCTCCTCAACATGATAATGTTTCTTTAAATTAGTATGACTCTTAAAATTTTAAGTGTGATTCCCGACAACAAAATTACTTAGGTCTCTTAGGTCTGTGCATCTTCAGTTGCACAAAAATTGGCTTGTTGAGAAAGTCTTTTAAGATTTTCGGTGATCAATCTATTCTAAAGAAGTGTTTTAATTCTTTCATTCTACCTTGTTTTGAGTATTGTTTTCTTGTCTGGTCTTCAGTTGCTGATTCTCATCTTAATTTGTTGGACAGAAACTAATGGTCTGTTAAATTTCTTATTTCTGATCTAGATATTAATCTTTGACACCATCGTTCAATTAGTTCATTATGCATGTTGCATAAGATTTTTCATAACTCTGACCATCCTTCACATTCAGATCTCCCTGGACAATTCCATCCTGTTTGTAATACTAGGCAGGCAGTTCATTCTAATAGTAAGTCCTTCTCCATCATGAGGCTCAATACTACACAGTATTCTAGAAGTTTTATTCCAGCTGTTACAAAGTTGTGGAATTATCTTCCTAATTGGGTAGTTGAATCAGTAGAGCTTAAAAGTTAAAAGCTGGAGCAAATGTTTTTTATATTGACCAGGCTGACAGGAGTCTTTTTATAGTGTATATAAGACATATCTGTTTCTGACGTTGTTAATAGTTTATATATGACATATCTATTTTTGACGTCGTTACTGTTTTTAGAATGATTTATTGTTAATTTGTTCTCATCATTTATTTATTTCCTTATTTCCTTTCCTCACTGGGCCATTTTTCCGTATTGGAGCCCTCGGGCTTATAGCATTTACCTTTTCGAACTATGGTTGTAGCCTGGCTAGTAATAATAATAATAATTAGTCATATAAATATGTATTTTTCCTTTTTTTAAATTGTTAAAATTGTAAATATACAATTTTTACAATTTATAATATACATACATAAAATAACATGAATAATCTTTTCTATCACTTAACGTACAGTATAATGTATTCACAAATCCAGCTTTCATTAGTCATGTACATACGTTTTTTTTCCTTCCTTTTTTTTTTATTACTTTTCGATTAGTATGCTCAACCAAGCGGCAAAATTCCTATAACCGGATCACAGACTCCGCCCATGTAAGTATGTCACATTGTTAACTGCGTCGTATGAACTTCTCTACCGAACATACTTGATCAGAACACTCATTAGGTCTCGTAGGCAATTCAGTTCCTGTATAATAGCCTAAGGTACTTATTTGCGTTTCTTCATTTACCCCTTCCCCAATTCGTTTAAAAAAACCTGTAAAATAAGTTATTCAGGCGCAGTGAAAGATAGATTGAGAAAATATTTAATATGTGTTAAAAGTATTTATCATTTTACCAGAAAACCTTCATAATAGACTCATTATTATTGTCCACATCTAACCATCATCATAATCTCCTCCTACGCCTATTTCACACTAAGGGCCTCGGTTAGATTCTGCCAGTCGTCTCTATCTTGAGCTTTTAAATCAATACTTGTCCATTCATCGTCTTCCACCTCACGCGTCATAGATGAGATCATGGTGAGGGTAGATGGAGATAAAAACAAAACGTAAAACTTTTTTTTTTTCAGTTAGCTAGGTAGGTAGGTAGTAGGTTGGTCAGGGCACCAGCTACCCGTTGAGATACTACCGCTAGAGAGTTATTGGATCCTTTGACTGGCCAGACAGTAATGCATGGGATCCCTCTCTCTGGTTACGGATAATTTTTTACTTTGCCTACACATACAACGAATAGTCTGGCCTATTCTTTACAGATTCTCATGGTTCTTCATACACCTGACAACACTGAAATTACAAAACACCTATTCGCTCAAGAGGCTAAATACTGTATTGTAATTGTTCAGTGGCTACTTTCCTCTTGGTAAGGGTAGAAGAGACTCTATAGTTACGGTAAGCAGCTCTTGTAGGAGGACTTCCAAAAATCAAAGCATTGCTCTCTAGTCTTGGGTAGTGCCAGAGCCTCTGTACCATGGTCTTACACTGTCTTGGGTTAGAGTTCTCTTGCTTGAGGGTACACCCTGGTACGCTGTTCTGTCTTGTTTATCTTCCTCTTGTTTTGTTAATATTTTTTTTTTATAGTTTATATAGTAGATATTTATTTTATTGTTGTTACTCCTCTTAAAAGATTTAATTTCCTTGTTCCCTTTCCTCACTGGGCTATTTATCCTATTGGATCCCCTGGGCTTATAGCATCCTGCTTTTCCAACTAGGGTTATAACTTAGCAAATAATAATGATAATAATAACAACAATAATAATAATAATAATAGGCCTACTTGTATATGTAACAATTTATAAACTCCCGTCATGAGTTGTTTATTTATTGAATATAAATACTGTATAGAAATGTAAATATCACGAACTTATTGTCAAGCTTAACCACAGAATATTTTCGTAATAAAAGATGAAAAGAATATACACATTGGCTACTCTTCACACGATGGAGGCAATATAGTGAAGACCTGCCTCTTAACGAGCAGAAATATTTCTCTACGGAAACAAAACTGGCTCTTGTGAAGAGAGCCTGATATTATTATCTCTCTCTCTCTCTCTCTCTCTCTCTCTCTCTCTCTCTCTCTCTCTCTCTCTCTCTCTCTCTCTCACTCTCTCTCTCTCTGGACAATTAATCTATTGTGCAATCGGTGAAACAGGACGAGTTCTTCTAAACTGGAATGATCTGTTTATATTTTCTCAAAAAAGCAGCACTGAGGCCCTCTATTGGTAATCAGTTGCAAAAAGCAAAACTGCAATAAAAAGAAAAAAAGAAAGGAAAAAAACAGAAAACTTTAGCTTTCTTTCTTGTTGTGAAATGAAATGAAGGTAGAGAGAATTATTTTTATACAGGACATATTTTGTTTCCAAATTTATATACTGTTCAATGACTATCACTAACTGCCTTCATGGGCCATTTTATGGGCGATCTACGGATTATCATTTAACATTAAAGATATAAAACATGTAGGTAAATAACAACTGCAAATAATAAAAAATCTAATATTAACATTCAGATTGATGTTTTCTTTTCAGAATAATCCAACAGATTAAGATAATCTTCACAAAACCAAAATACTTCTTCAATCATTCTGAGAAAACTTATGTTTATTTAAAGACGATTTTTCTTTTCTATTTCTGCGAACAGATAATTTCATCAAAGAACAAAAATATTTTATATAAATACGTAAAAAGTACAAGAAGTAGAAGCAATATCTACATTCTATTGTAATGGAATATGTATTTCTATTTGTTCGAAACTTGCAGGAACTAGGTACACTTCTATATATTGAACCACCGAAATTCATAACATGGAATAATTGTTACAAGGATACTGGAATGGAAATATACAAATTTTATTTATCAAATGTTTTAGAAGAAATACTTTCATGTGACATCTTTAGTACATAATTGTAGTTTGCCTCTTACAAAGAAGAAAAATTATTCAGAATATCCATGAATCCATAAATTTTCGTTCAAGAATATTTCACGCATCTGAAAGAAAGTTTTTGAATGCGTTAATAATTTTGTAAATTGAGTTTAAATCTCTGACATTGTGACCAAAATATGACAGTTGAACTGAAGGGCAGATGATTGACGCCCTTCTCAGCACTTCCATTGCCAAAAGAAAACTATTGGCTCGAAGTTTGTCTTTGGGAAGGGGAGTTGTTCGGACAAATCAGGAAAATTTTTTGGTTAACAACAACAACAATAATAATAATAATAATAATAATAATAATAATAATAATAATAATAATAATAATAATAATAATAATAATAATAATGATAATAATAATTCCTTGTTTCAATTCACCATTGGAACTTTGATATCATATATATAATTATAAAGATATCAAATTAGACGTCTTTGATGCATTGGGGTATGGATGTATTTTTGTCTTCCAATCTCTCAGTCTGCGATGGAAGAAAAGGCAATTTTTATGAGAGTTTGTCTAAAATTTGGTATTGCTTTACTTATATTTACTCATGCATAGATATATTTGTATGGATACATAACTCTTATAATTCACGAATATAAAGTCATAAATAGACTTTAATAGGGAATCCCCCTAGCTTAAGGGGAAAAAATCATTCTTTATTATGAGTACTTCCTCTTAGGTTTGTCTTCTTAAGCTAGAGAGACTTTGACAGCAATAGTATTTGGTGACTTAGTAGTCAAAATTTTATTTAATTTTATGTGTGTATGTATGTATGTATGTATGTATGTATGTATGTATGTATGTATGTATGTATGTAAGCATTTGATAAAACATAAGTTTTATTATCAATAAATTTCCGAGATATTAGATCAAAGTCTTGTCTGCGGTTTTCGCTACACTTTGAATCATATAATTTTGTTATACGTTATAAAAAAAACCTTAGAACTTACTCTAACCTATAGCTTAGACGTCGTGTCCCTTTGAATAGAAATCATAAGCTGACATTAGGGGCATGTCGTAATATTTGACGACTCGGTTACGATTCAAGACGATTGAGGATGACT
>NC_090758.1:20827412-20832412 GCF_036898095.1 Palaemon carinicauda
ATAAATCCAACCAAAAATTCTCTGTGTCCTAATTAAAGAAACGTTTTTCCTAACAGTCTAAACTGGCTATTCAATGCCAGGGCCAAACGGTCTGTTTCATTTCATAAGATCAAGCTAAGTAAACAAGACTGTTTTTGTCAGGCGAGTTAATTGATTCTGAAGGAAAAAATTCAAAGGTTTTTCTTCTACGTTTTTTTAACTTTCTGGTTCATAAACAACAATAACATTTTGAGTGGAAAGTGGAGAATGCTGTTTTCAAGGTTCTTTTTTTAATCGTCTTCCGGGTGATATAGATGATGCTTTTACGCAATTTATTCTTTTTAACCGTTTACTTTTTGCAGCTTTAAATTAATTTACTTCACTGCTTTTCAGCAACTTATTCTTCTATTCCTTTTCAGGTATTTATTATTATATTACTTTTTAGCAATTTATTTATTTGCTACGATTTAGCTATTTATTCTTTTGTTGTTTTTTAGTAATTTACTATTGTTCCTACCTCTATTAGTCTATTCTTTTGGTGCTGTTTATTCTTTTGCTGCTTTCATCATCATCATCATCATCATCATCATCATCATCCTCCTACGCCTATTAATGCAAAGGGCCTTAGTTAGATTTCACAACCTGTCTCTCTCTTGAGCTTTTAATTCACTACTACTCTATTCATCATCTCCTACTTCGCGCATCATAGTCCTAAGCCCTGTAGGCCAGGGTCTTCCAGTTCTTGTGGTGCCTTGTGATGGAGAGCTGAACGTTTGATGAACTAACCTCTTTTGGGCAGTGCGAAGAGCATGACCAAACCATCTGCATCTAACACTCATCATGATCTCATCCACATTTCATTTTTAATACTGTCCGGCCGTTCAACTTCCAATATCCTTCAGTTCTGAGTTGTTCTCAAATATGCAGTTTTATATCAATGGAATCTTTGGCAATTTATTATCTTTCAGGTTTCAAGCAATTTATCCTTTGCTGCTTTTTAGAAATTTATTTTTTTGCCTATTTTTAGCAATTTCTTATTTTGCCTTTTTAATAGTATTTTTCTTTATTTTGTTAATTCCTGGAAATTTTTTTATTTTACTCTTTTATAAAAATTTATTCTTTTGCAGTCATTTTGCAATTTATTTTTCTGCTGCTGGTTTTTAGCAATTCGTTTTTTTTTTTTTTTTTTTTTTTTTTTTGCTGCTGTTAGCAATTTATTCATTTATAGGGTTTTAGTCACTTATGTTACTGCTGCCTTATACTACCTTATACTAGTATTTTCTTTCACTGCTTTTTAGCAATTTATCAATTTGATGCTTTTGAGTAATTTATTCTCACGCGGCTTTTCAGCAATTTTTCTTCTGCTGCTTAATAGATATGTACGGTTTTGCTGTGTTTTAGCAATTTATTCTTTTAACAAAGTTCTATTATTATTTCTCCTAAACAATCCTACAAATTCGTCATCAATTTAAACAGAATAGAATTCTTTGTACTTTTTGTTTTTGATTAGTGAAAATAATCTCATATCCTTTCTCTTTTAATTGCAGACTTTCTACCCTCCTCTCTAAAGAAACTAGAAAAAAGAATTGAAGATTTTTGTTTGCACTTTTTGTCTCATGATGTCGGTTCTGTCTCCAATTCATCGCTGCGTATGCGAGACTGACGAATCTTGGCCTATATCTGAATGGTGACAGCGAGTGCCTTAGTCAGTACAAGACTGCCACCATTAGGGCTTTTGTTTGGAGAGCCATTTTTCAATGTTCTGCGTGGAGAGACATCCATGAAGAACTGGATAGAACTGCTAAGGTTTTAGTGTGTAATGACTTTAAATAAAAGAGTTTTATCTGGCAGATTGATAAAGAGATGGAAAAGGGTACAAGAATGAATGCCGTGATAAGGCCAACACCATAACAAAATAAATCTTTACTCTGAGACCATGCAAAATATAATAAAAAAAGCAACGTTTTTGCCACAGCAGATGATACCGAGATTAACTTTATCATTTATTAGTAACCGGCAAAAAGGCGAGACTTATTTAGAAGAAACAACCCTGACCCTGTCGTGCAATAGGACTTGGAGAAGACCAACATAATATATCGATAAAAATCCCCTGTCCGGAGATGTCCGGGCAGCGAAATTTTTTTTCCCAAACAGGTTTACAGATTGGGGCGGGGCTTCGTACGCAGAAAACAGATTATAAGGGTAACTTCCTTACTACAGCTGCGTTAAGATTTGATGGGTAACTAGCTCATTGAAGTTATGATCAGTAACTGCGTTCATAAAGAACTGAAATGTCTATACATAGCTTAAGTAATAATAATGACGATAATGATGATAATAGCACACACACATAAACACAAACACACACACATAAACACAAACACACACACACACATAAATATATATATATATATATATATATATATATATATATATATATATATATATATATATATATATATATATATATATATATATATATATATATATATATATATATACAAAGATATGTTGGAAAAAGTGAACAGCAGGCAGACTTTAGCCTAAGGCAAAGAAAAGAAAAATATGTTGGAAAAAGTGAACAGCAAGCAGCCTTTAGCCTAATGCAAAGAAAAGAAAACTTTGTTGGTAAAAGTGAACAGCAAGCAGGCTTTAGCCTAATGCAAAGAAAAGAAAACTTTGTTGGAAAAAGAGAACAGCAAGCAGGCTTTAGCCTAATGCAAAGAAAAGAAAACTATGTTGGAAAAAGTGAACAGCAAGCAGGCTTTAGCCTAATGCAGAGAAAAGAAAACTATGTTGGAAAAAGTGAACAGCAAGCAGGCTTTAGCCTAAGGCAGAGAAAAGGAAACTATGTTGGAAAAAGTGAACAGCAAACAGGCTTTAGCCTAATGCAGAGAAAAGAAAACTTTGTTGGAAAAAGTGAACAGCAAGCAGGCTTTAGCCTAATGCAAAGAAAAGAAAACTATGTTGGAAAAAGTGAACAGCAAGCAGGCTTTAGCCTAATGCAGAGAAAAGAAAACTTTGTTGGAAAAAGTGAACAGCAAGCAGGCTTTAGCCTAATGCAAAGAAAAGAAAACTCTGTTGGAAAAAAGAAAAACAGCAGACAAGATTTAGCCTGCTGGTGCAGTTAGTCGTCGCTCATATATACTTGAGGTAAGGAGATGCCTTCATACAGGTCGTAAGGTCAATGATACTTGCGACAGTGAATAGAAAAAGCGTACCTCTTAGACTGTGTGATGGTGTTTCTTTTCTTTGCATTAGGCTGAAGCCTGCTTACTTTTCACTTTTTCCAACATATATATATATATATATATATATATATATATATATATATATATATATATATATATATATATATATATATATATATATATATATATATATACATATGTGTGTGTGTGTGTATGTTTTATTGACGCACCCATAGCTGATGACATCATTGATTATTGATAATCAATATTAATATTAACATTAACGTTAACATCAACATTAGTATTATTATCCTTAATAATAATATTTTTATTATTATTATTATTATTATTATTATTATTATCATTTTGGTGTGTCCTTCTAGAAGAGCTGCTTACCATAGCTAGAGTGTCTCAATCCTTATGAACAGAAGTTAAACACTCAATCTCAGTGTTGAAAGGTGTATAAGGACAGATGAGAATGTGGAAAGAATAGACCAGACTATTCGTTGAATTCTAGCCAAAGGAAAAATTAGCCGTAACTAGATATAGAGATCCAATGTATTACTGTCTTGCCAGTCAAAGAACCCAATAACTCTAGCGGTAGAGTGAGAAATCAACACGTAAAATTGACAGGCTTTTAAAGCCCTTATTCTTCAACACGCTTAAACAGGTGCAACAATGGAGGATATATATGAAATTAATAATGATGATATGTTGTGGAAAAGATGTAGGCTACTTCCACGAGTCAAACTATGAAACTGGTAAGAACATTGTTGTTAACATAAGGGAAGTTTGGAAAATTAAGTTATTCAGTAACATTTAGTTTTACTAGGTAATTCATGATATTGCACACACACACACACACACACACACACACATATATATATATATATATATATATATATATATATATATATATATATATATATTATATATATATGCTTGTGTGTGTAATTATCATTATCATCATGATCATCATCATGATCATTATTATTATTATTATTATTATTATCATTATTATTTTTATTATTATTATTATTATTATTAGGCTATCTATAAACATTCCAGCTCTTTGTGAACGAACTTAATGATCATAACTTTAATGCGCTAGTTATCCATCAAATCCTAATGCAGGAGTAATGAAGGAGTTACCCTTTAATTCTGTTTTCTGCCCACGAAGCCCCGCCCCAATCTGCAAACCTGTTTGGGAAAAATAATTCGCGTCCGGGCAATGCGTCTATCTACGAGATTATCTTACCACTTGCAACAGGGTGCAATAAAAATGCATTGCCTCCAAACACATAAATACATTATCACAAGGGAGCATATATTAAAGAATGTAACCATCATTGGCCGTGCCTCCGACAGCAGGCTCCTCTGGAAAATGGAAGCGCTTTTCATAAAGCAACAAACACCTGACATCAACGCCATGCAAGAGGGGGCCTTATTGCTAACGTGTATAAGGTCCAGAACTAACAATAGCTTAGGGAACCATGACCATAACAGAACTGACAGTGCCAGGGATCAGAATATTGATTATCTCGAGTGAGAAACTGACACCTTAATCCCACTAAGCATGCTGGCTAGCCAGAGGCAACTACCACCCCGAAATTATCGTCTCTACCCTTGCGCAGTCCATGATCAATGAGGATGCAATTTCAAAGAAAAACTCCGTATATAAGCCCCTTAAAACTCTTTCTTTGTTATAGTTTACGCTTGATAATGAGCAGAAAAACTATCTTTGGGCTCTAAACTGGTTGAGTTAGAACATCTGTTATACTTAAAAAAAAAATCTAAACATTTCTCCTCTTTGTACATAAGTGAACATAA
>NC_090758.1:20852412-20856449 GCF_036898095.1 Palaemon carinicauda
ATTTGAGGGGATTTGTTTACAAACTATTGAGGTCCAGATCACTTGTTGTCATCAACAAAACAGTTTGAATTTTTGCCATCAACGTAATGACCTACGCGTTTATAAGTGTCAAGAGAAATGTGGTAGTATTTAAATGGATTTGTAATGTTCACAAAACATTGACGTTAAGTTATATGAAATAATTAGTGTGTGTTTTGACCGTTCTCGAGGTCATTGCAGATTACGTGTATAGGTCACCGTGGTTTGTGTTCAACCATTTTGCAATAATAGTATTTTCCGTGCAAAGAAAAGTGTGATATGTAGAAGCCAATGGAGTAGTCTTTTTTCTCTCTACAACCGAGTCCTGCTGACAACATGGGATATTTACATGGGTAGGCCTAAAGCTCCTGTCCCAACCTGCACTGGACGTGCGCCAACCCGCGCATATTGTCACTGTTTCACACTCACCAGTTTTTATCTTGAACGCAAGAATATGCGTAAGTTTGTTGCACCACTGAAAGATTACACAACCACGTAAGCAAAACCTCCAGTAGAAAAAAATATCCAATCTCTCTCTCTCTCTCTCTCTCTCTCTCTCTCTCTCTCTCTCTCTCTCTCTCTCTCTCTCTCTCTCTCCTGAGAAGACAAAATACATTCAAGCTTCTGCCGGACATATTTTTGGGATAATCCTAAAGCTTTGTTGCACCATGTGTATCTGCATCACCCAATGCCCTGCTTTGCAACCCTCATAAAAGACAATGGTATTATTCTCAATAAGAACACTACATATAAGATCTTATTCCTTATCGTAGTTATCTTGAAGTAGGCCAAGTGGTCGCTCGGTAAATATCCATAAAACTCAGCTTTATTACTTAGCTCAGCCACCAACAAAAATTCGATACCCCGCATATATATATCATACAACGTATACCGACAGAGATTAGTGTACAAAATTCTATGCTGAGTCTAACAACATTCGATTCTTGATTTTAAGCAACATCCAAAAACTGATCGTACACCATTACTATCTTTTAACGAATAAATAGTAAAATGTACGCCAAGATTTCCAGACTAGATCACTATTGCATTGTTTATATTGATGATAACAATTAGAGCATCAGTAACAATATTTAGAATACTGCTTAAATGATAACAATATTTCTCATTACTATCTTTACGTATAACTTTATTTTCTCAATTCATTTATACAATATCTTTGTTTAACTCTGTTGCAGATATTCACTGCTCTCTCTCTCTCTCTCTCTCTCTCTCTTTCTCTCTCTCTCTCTCTCTCTCTCTCTCTCTCTCTCTCTCTCTCTCTCTTAGCTAATAAACTCACGTATTGTATATGTATAGGTTTTTACGTGAAATATATTTATTCTTTTTTCTAACAAATCAAACATTCGCACCAGAAGAAAAATTCGAGAAAATCGGCTTCCTCGTTTATCTAAATAAGCAAATCTATGATTTTCGGAAAATGGTCGGAGCAGAAATGTATAGTCATTATTATTTCTTGTTTTTTTTTAATTCTTATTCATGATAATATTTTAATTTATCCTTATGTATTTTAATAATGGTTTCATATTGTAATTTCAAATGAAACAATGAAAAAACTATATTACGAAATGAAGTGAGTGATTGGTTTCCAGTGAGAGTGGGGCTGAGACAGGGATGTGTGATGTCGCCGTGGTTGTTTAACTTGTATGATGATAGAGTGGTGGGAGTGGTGGATGCTCGAGTGCTTGGACGAGGATTGAAACTGGTAGACGAGAATGACAATGAATGGAGGTAAATCAGTTGTTGTCTCCGGATGATAATGTACTGGTTGCAGACGCGGAAGAGAAACCTGGCCGACAGAATTTGGAAGAGTGTTTGAGAGAAGGAAGTTGGGAGATAATGTGGGTACGAGTAAAGTTATGAGATGTAAGAGAATGGATGGTGGTGCAAGGTTGAATGTCATGTTGAATGGAGAGTTACTTGAGGAGGTGGATCAGTTTAAGTATTTGGGTTCTGTTGTTGCAGCAAATGGTAGAGTAGAAACAAATGTACGTCAGAGAGTGAGTGAAGGATGCTAAGTGTTGGGGGCAGTTAAGGGAGTAGTAAAAAACAGAGGGTTAAGCATGACTGTAAAGAGAGTTCTGTATGAGAAAGAAATTGAATGTGCTTGAGATGAAATGTCTAAGGAGTATGGCTGGTTTATATCAAGTAGATAGGGCTAGGAACGATGTGGCTAGGATGAGAACTTGTGTAAGATATGATATAGCAGCTAGAGTGGATGTGAATGTGTTGAGGTGGTTTCGCCATGTTGAGAGAATAGAAAATGGCTGTCTGCTAAAGAAGGTGATGAATGCAATAGTTGATGGGTAAAGTACAAGAGGAAGGCCAAGGTTTGGATGGATGGATGGAGTGAAGAAAGCTCTGGGTAATAGGAGGATAGATGTGAGAGAGGCAAGAGTGTGCTAGAAATAAGAATGAATGGCGAGCGTTTGTGACGCAGTTCCGGTAGGCCCTGCTGCATCCTCCGGTGCCTCACATGACCGCTGAGGTGGCAGCAGTAGGGGATTCAGCATTATGAATCTTCATCTGTGGTGGATAATGAGGAAGGATGGGCTGTGGCACCCTAGCAGTACCAGCCGATCTTGGTTGAGTCCCTTGTCAGGCTGGGAGGAACGTAGAGAGGAGGGGTCCTCTTTTTTGTTTCATTTGTTTGATATGAGCTATCCTCAAAATTGGGGAAAGTGCCTTTGTATATTTATGTATATACGATTCTCTCTCTCTCTCTCTCTCTCTCTCTCTCTCTCCTCTCTCTCTCTCTCTCTCTCTCTCTCTCTCTCTCTCTTTTAGCAAGTTTGATTAATATTTTCTCAAAATAAAGTGTTTCTGCTCTCTCTCTCTCTCTCTCTCTCTCTCTCTCTCTCTCTCTCTCTCTCTCTCTCTCTCTCTCTTCATAATGATGATTATAATAATTATAATAATTACTTTATATTCAACAATAAGTTATTTTTATTTTAAGAAGTCATAGAAATTATTATCAATATTCCATATTGCAAAACTAATACCAACCTATTGTCAAAATAAATTTCTCAGTAGCTTCCCGTTCATATTTCATGAGTATTGCATCAATTAGACAGAATATTTTGGGGGTACAATGGGTTGTTTATTTATAGTTTGCCAGGGTATCTGGATACTTTGTAGTGTCCCCTTAACTCTATATGACCATCCAGATAGCAATAAAAATAGTAATAATAATAATAATAATATTAATGAAAATAAAAATAATAATAATAATAATAATAATAATAATAATAAAAATGATAAAAATAGTAATAAATAATCATAATAAAAATAATAATAATAATAATAATAATAATAATAGTAGTAGTAGTAGTAGTAGTAGAATTAGTAGTAGGAATAATAATAATAATAATAATAATAATAATAATAATAATAATAATAATAATAATAATAAAATTAACCTAAATTTCAGAATAAAAAATTAACCATTATAAATAACGTTATCTAAAATAGGAGAATAAAACTAAACAATAATTAAATCTTAGATTATATAAACAAGAACAAAACCAAAATCCAAATAGCATAGAATCGCATTTCAGAGATAACAGACTAGATTAGAAAAAGGTTAACAGGTGGAGTTCTTTCTGTTGCAAGTTGATTAATATTTCAGGCCATTCGGCATCCTAAATTCTGGCTTCTTCTTCTTCTTCTTCTTCTTCTTCTTCTTCTTCTTCTTCTTCTTATTATTATTGTTAATTATTATTATTGTTAATTATTATTATTGTTAATTATTATTATCATTTATGTTTTTCCAGCAGTGTTACTAAATATATTAGAACTTCAAATACTATTCCCTATATTTTTAAAGCTTCCAAAATACCTAAATAACTTAAAATATTAGTCTGTGTATTTCAATTGGATTAATATTCAAAACGATGCTCTCTTTTTTTCTCCCACTAATTCAGCTACATCAAGTTTAGGGTATTATACAAAATTGAAGACTGATAAGAATTATTCATGATTCTATATACAATGAGATAAGT
>NC_090758.1:20856949-20859449 GCF_036898095.1 Palaemon carinicauda
AATCTACTAAATCTATTGGAGATTGTTTCATTGTCAATCCATGAAAATGAAACAATCTCCAACAAGATTATAGGGCTTTTTTATGTCAAAGATTTCTTTTCAAGACTTTCTAAACAAATCATTACATAGAGTATCAAATTATTTTAAAACGAT
The DNA here is from genome assembly GCF_036898095.1 of Palaemon carinicauda. NCBI lineage: Eukaryota > Metazoa > Arthropoda > Malacostraca > Decapoda > Palaemonidae > Palaemon > Palaemon carinicauda. The sequence goes on from NC_090758.1 coordinate 20,857,103, forward strand.
AATGATGATATTGATGCTGATAATATTATTATCCTTATTATGGTCAATATCATCATCAGTATCATTACTAATTCTATTATTATTACCTTAAATATTATTATTATTATTATTATTATTATTATTATTATTATTATTATTATTATTATTATTATTATTATTATAAAAATGATTATTAATATTATTATTATTTTATGATAATATTATCACCGTTATTATTATTATTATTATTATTATTATTATTATTATTATTATTATTATTATTATTATTATTATTCTTTTTTTGTTTATTATTACCATAAGAAATATGACCGTTCAAAATGTTTATTGAAAACTGCATGGACAAATAGACTTTATCTGACACTACAAAGTATCTGGATTCCCTGGCAAACTATTAATAAACAACCCATTGTACCTCCAAAATTTTCTCCCTAATTTTTGCAATAGTCATGAAATATGAAACTAAAGCTGCTGACAAATAGGTGCATCACTATAACAACTGAAATTAGTTTTGATTTTGATAATAGGTTGGTAATAATTCTGCAATATGGGATGACTTTTTAAATTAAAAGTAACTTATTGTTGAATCTAAAGCAATTATTACAATTATTACAGTCATCACTAGGAAAAAAGAGAGAGAGAGAGAGAGAGAGAGAGAGAGAGAGAGAGAGAGAGAGAGAGAGAGAGAGAGAGAGAGAGAGAGAGAGAGAGAGAGTCGTAACATAGTTTTTGCATTGCTTTATTTGAAATTACATGATAAAAAATTTAATAAAAATACATATTGATAAACTAAAATATTGTTATAAATACGAACGAAAAAAGCAAGAAATTACAATGACTTGATAGGTCTGTTTTGACAATTTTCAGAAAATCATAGAAGATTTGCACATTTAGATAATTGAGGAAGCCCATTATCTGGAATTTTCTTTTGGTGCAAAATTCTTATTAGTTAAAAAACCGAATAGAGGTATTGCATGTGGTAATCTATACATAGACAATACTTTTAGAGAGAGAGAGAGAGAGAGAGGAGAGAGAGAGAGAGAGAGAGAGAGGAGAGAGAGAGAGAGAGAGAGAGAGAGAGAGAGAGAGAGAGGAATATTTTCAACAATAACAAATGAAGTAAGAGATAGTGTTATACGCATGTATTTGGAACAGAAAATCATATATAATATTAATAACGGGGAGAGAGAGAGAGAGAGAGAGAGAGAGAGAGAGAGAGAGAGAGAGAGAGAGGAGAGAGAGAGAGAGAGAGAGAGAGAGAGAGAGAGGAATACTTTCAACAATAACAAATGAAGTAAGAGATAGTATTATATGCATGTATTTGGAACAGAAAATCATATTTAATATTAATAACGGAGAGAGAGAGAGAGAGAGAGAGAGAGGAGAGAGAGAGAGAGAGAGAGAGAGAGAGAGAGAGAGAGAGAGAGAGAGGAATATTTTCAACAATAACAATTAAGTAAGAGATAGTATTATATGCATGTATTTGGAACAGAAGATCATATATAATATTAAAAACGGAGAGAGAGAGAGAGAGAGAGAGAGAGAGAGAGAGAGAGAGAGAGAGAGAGAGAGAGAGAGAGAGAGAGAGAGAGAGATTTTGGTGAGTATTTGTAACAAAATAACAAAAAATTAAAGGTGCTATTATATTAACATATTAAGAAAATAAAACTATACATAATTTAGGTAATGAGATATATAGTTATCATTAATACAACATTCTAAATATTGCTACTGATGCTCTAGTTGTTATTATCGATATAAACATTGTAACAGTGGTGTACTCCTGAATTCTTGGCGTACATTTTGCCACTTATTCGTTAGAAGATAGTCGTTGTGTACGATCACTTCTTGGATGTTGCATTAAATGAAGAATCAAACGTTGTTAGATCCAGCAGAGACTTTTGCACACATTTATCTCTCGGTATATGTATGATATATACGCGGGGTATTGAATTTATGTTTATGGCTAAGCTCAGGAATAGAGCTAATTTTTATGGATGCATACCGAGTGACTACTTTTTCTTCTTCAAGATAACTACGACAAGGAATAAGATCTTATATGAACTGTCCTTATTAAGAGTAATCCCCTTGTCTTCGATGAGGATCCCAAAGTAGGGCATTGGGTGATGAAGGTGCATATGGTGCAACGAGTCTTTAGGATTATCCCGCAAATATGTCCGGCAAAAGCTGGAATGTATTGTGTGTCTTCTCTGGGGAGAGAGAGAGAGAGAGAGAGAGAGGATGAGAGAGAGAGAGAGAGAGAGAGAGAGAGAGAGAGAGAGAGAAATATTGGACATTTTTCTTCTACTAGAATTTCTGCTTTCGTGGTGGTGTGATCTTTCAGTGGTGC
>NC_090758.1:20864449-20874449 GCF_036898095.1 Palaemon carinicauda
CCTCAGTCAAAAGCTTACAAATATCACCCAACAACACTATCCAGCTGTTGAAATAAAATTAATTCCCAAGAATTCCCAATAAAGATTTTAACATTTATGGGAAATTATCTTATATCCACGAACAGCCTATTCCAAAGTCGATACTAATTAAAAGACTAGTTCCATCGTTAAGTAGCCAAGCTTTCTCCACTCTATTATATTTATTATAAACTTCTTCCTTGTGTTCTGTTTTTGTTGTTGCCATACAGTTTCTAATTGCCGGTCTTCAATGTCGATTCCACATCTGTTTTATACATATTTTTCATTTGAATTTTTTCGATTTATTTATCAACGTATCTATCTGTATATCTAACTATATATTCATCTGTTTATGAATATATATATATATATATATATATATATATATATATATATATATATATATATATATATATATATATATATATATATATATATATATATATATATATATATATATATATAACGGATTTTGAGCAAAGCGAAAAATCTATTTTTGGGTGAGATGGCCATGTCGTCCTGATGGAAGTTCCTATAGGGTAGCTTCCTAGGGTATATTACAACTAAGGCGATATTCCCAGAGAATTTACCTTAAGGTACCAGAATTCTAACTCCTGGAGCGAGTATCCCTCGTGAAAGGGATATCGCGACATATCAGAGGACGTATTCTCGACACGCCACATGGCAATCAGCATCCTGGACAGAGATTTAGTCTTGTAGGAGGGATTGGCAAGCAACGAATTCGGGAAAGAAAAAGGGGGAGCCGCTCCCAAGGCTTCCCTATCCCCCGATTCGTATGCGTGCCTGGCGCCAATCCTGGTGCCATCTGTATTCCTTGTAGCGTACACGAGGTGCTACAGATACTGTATGTAGGGAGGGGTCTTACAGCCCTTTCTTAGAAAGGCAAGGGCGGGTCCATCAGGACGACATGGCCATCTCACCCAAAAATAGATTTTTCGCTTCGCTCAAAATCCGTTTTCTGGGCTCAAGCCATGTCGTCCTGATGGAAGTGTACCAGAGCATTACTGTATCTGTGGATTCTCAGAACGTGCCGTACTCCCCGGATGTAATTTTTCACGGTCGACTAGACCTGGAGACCTAAGATGTTACCGTTATACATCTTTTCAACTAACTATACACCATGTTAGAGCTTCCTGCCCCCTACAGGGAAGAGTCCTACTAGACTCTGGAAAAGTCTCGAAGAGTACATATACCTATGTATGAATACCAGGCAAGCTAATATAGTGGTCTCGCCCTATATTAAGTAAAGCATAGTTTGTAAAGAACCACTGCGTCAATATGAAATATCGACCAGTTCTCCGCACAATACTTGTATTGGACAAAGGTTTTATATCCGCATAGGAGGAAAACCAATGTAACATAGCTTGCATAAAGGAAAAATTCTATTAGAATTATCCCAGATAAGGTACATAGAATGAATGCTCAATTATACCAATAAATTGACACAGGTGAAGGAGACGCTAGGCTCTCAAGAACCAGATTATTGACAGGCAATAAATAGACAGGTTAACCACAATTATATATATATATATATATATATATATATATATATATATATATATATATATATATATATATATATATATATATATACATAAGAAGAGGATAACCCAAAACTTTAAGCATCAGTATGATAGTAAACAGAGCTTCTTTGTCTGAAAGAAAAAACATTAAATGCCACTTTTAAGATACCGAGGTATTAAAGTCATAAAAGCCTGTATTACAAATCAATGACATTAGCGTTAGAAACGCTCGGCACACATGTCTGTACTTATGCTAGGTTCACCTTTGGAAATGGAACAGTCTGCATGGGCAACACAGTGCCCTCACTTAGTTTGTAGAACAGTATGTAACTACACACTCACCCTGGAATTAATCGTCCCAATTAAGACCACTGTTCCTCGCAGAGTTAAACAGTAGGGTTAACACAGCGACCCACTGCTACCACAGATCTCTTTTAGTTCCTCTACTTGCTTCGCATAGTGGCGAAAAAACACTCTGGAAGACTTCCACCCAGTGTATGAACGGAGATGTTCAAAATCCATACAATTAAAGATATTCAAGGATGAGGCAACTTTCCTCGGATCGTGACCTGCGGGTGTATTGTCAGGATCCGCTCTGCGAATAAAATATGTGATTTTCGCTCTGAGTTGATTCAGAGATAAATTTGAGCCTGATGTTTCTCCCCTGATAGTTGACCACCATTGAAGTCTGAAGTTCTATGAAGATAGACCTTTAGGCATTCTACTGGACATAGAGATGCATCTTCTTTCAGAGGGCAGATTCTCCAGGGACCCCACCTGTTGGTGGGTAACTCATTCTTGGCGAGAAACGTAGGATCCGGAAACAGGTTCAGTTCTCCCCCATCCAGGAACTGAACACGACCTGCCTCTCTCGAGAGGCAACAATCTCACTAACCCTGGCCCCGGACGCGAGTGCAAAATAGGAAAATAACTTTTTGTGTCAAATCCTTTAATGCACACTCTTCATTGCTCAACAGAGAAGCGAAATGAAGAACTTGTCTAAAGACCATGAAATGGGCTTTGGAGGTGCTGAAGGTCTGAGCCTAGCACAGGCTTTCGGGACTTTATTAAAGATCTCGTTACCTAGGTCGACCTGGAAGGCATATAGAATGGGTCTTGTCAAAGCAGACTTACACGCTGAAATCGTGTTAGCTGCCAATCCTTGACCATGGAGGTGAAGAAGAAAGATAAGCAGAAGTCTGTCAAGATCTCCTGCGGATTCTTCGCCTTGACAAAAGGCCACCCATTTTCTCCAAGATGACTTATATTGCCTTCTAGTAGATTTGCACTTATATTCCTCAAGGAAGTCTATGCTGGCTTTCAAAATCCCGAAACGCTTTCTCACCGCTAGGGAGAGAAAATCATGAGCTGCAGGGTCCGGGTTTTCTGTAATGAAGCGCAGACAGTTGACTTCTGGACTCGCTGGGTCAGAACTGGATCTGGTAGTGGTACAAACTTCAGCTACAGTTCCAATGCCAGGAGGAACCACACGCTGTTCGGCCACTTGTGGGCCACTATTGCCGCTACCCCTTGAAGGATCTCAGTTTGTTGAGGACCCTCAACAGAAGGTTGTGAGGAGGGAACAGATAAATCTTGGACCATCTGTTCCAGTCGAGGGACATCGCGTCCACTGCTTCCGCTAAGGTGTTCTCGTACGGGGCACGTACAGGGGCAACTTCTTGTTGTCTTTCGTCGCAAAGAGGTCTATCTGCAGTTCTGGAACTGATTCAGAATGAAGGAGAATGATCCTGCGTCTAAGGACCATTCCGACTCTATCGGTGTGAACCTGGATAGAGCGTCCGCTGTCACATTGCGGACTCCTTGAAGGTGAACTGCCGACAGGTACCACTTCTTCTTTTCCGCCAATCGGAAGATGGACAACATCACCTGGTTGAGAGGTGGTGACCTCGATCCTTGTCGATTCAAGTATCTCACAACTACCTCGCTGTCTATCACCAACCTTATGTGGATCGAGTGACGCGGGGAGACTTTCTTTAAGGTAAGGAGCACTGCCCTAGCTTCTAGAAAGTTTTATGTGAAAGGTCTTGAATAGCTTGGACCAAGTCCCCTGGACTTTTTTCCGATGAGAGTGACCTCCCCATCCCTCCTTCGAGGCGTCTGAGTGAATCGTCACCGAAGGGGGAGGTGGCTGAAGAAGAACCGACTTCTTTAGATGTCTGGCTTGGGACCAAGGCCTGAGAAGAGTTCTTAGCCGAAGCGGCTGGTCTTTTCAGATCTCTTCGCGCGTTTGATGCATAACTTCTCCAAACTTTGATTGCATCCTTTAGCTGTGCTCTTAGCACTGGGTCTGTCACCGAAGCAAACTGGAGAGAGCGCAGTACCCTCTCCTGCTCGCGTCTTGATATCCTTTCGGAATCTAGAAGTCTCTTGACAGAACCCGCTATCTCCTTCCTTTTCTTCGCCGGGATGGAGAAACGGTGTGACAAAAGGTCCCAGTGGATTCCCAGCCACTGGAACCTTTGAGATGGAGAAAGTCGAGACTTTTTCTGTTGATCTTGAAGCCTAGGTACTCTAGGAACTGGATCACTTGACTGGAAGCTTGCAAGCATTCTGTCTCGGATGCTGCCCACACCAACCGGTCGTCCAGGTAGGGTAATACCTGAATTCCCTTTAGGCGTAATTGTTTGAGAGCTACGCTCGCAAGCTTCGTAAAAATCCTTGGGGCTATGTTTAGCCCGAATGGCATGGCTCTGAAGGCGTATAGTCTTCGTTGTAGCCTGAACCCTAGGTAGGGGGAGAGTCGATGGCTAATTGGAATGTGCCAATAGGCATCTCACAAGTCTATAGAGACAGAATATGCCCTCTTGGGCAGTAAGGTCCTTATGTGTTGCAGTGTTAGCATTTTGAATTTGCAATTCACTATGAACTTGTTGAGTGGCGATAAGTCCAGAATGACTCTGAGCTTTTCCGAGTCTTTCTTGGGAACACAAAACAGCCTCCCTTAGAAATTGATGGGCTTCACCCTTCGGATCACCTTTTTTCTCCAACAGTTCTTGAACGTACTCCTCCATAACAGGGGTGGAGTGTTGGAAAAACCGAAAGCACGGGGGTGGAGTGCTGTACCAGCTCCCGCCCAGTCCATTCTTGAGTAGGCTGTGGGCCCAGGGATCGAAGGTCCACCGATCCCGAAATTTCAGAAGTCTCCCTCCTACCGGTATCACCTCACTTGGACTGCCGTCCTGAGGTCTTGCCTTCCTGACCACGACCACCCCTGAATCCCCATCCCCTTGTGGGGCGTCTAGACGAGCCTCTGGCTGCTCCTCTAGGCTTTGCTCGAAAGGAAGTAGACTGCCCTTCGAACGATGGGGTGAATGCCATGGACTGTGTCGACACGGCCTGGGGTACCCACTGAAAAGTAGTCGTGGTTTGTGCCACGATCTGGGGTACTGGGGGCAATGGCAATTGCAGTTGCTGTTGCTGTCTAAGAGGCTTGGCTGGCCGAGACGGTAGCCTAGTCCTCATAGTATTCCTCTTTGGTTGAGGACCCTCATCCGGGGAAGACTTTCTTTTGATAGCCAGGCCCCACTTCTGGAGAAGGTTTCTATTCTCCAAGGCGGCCTTATCAACAACTTCTTTGACCAAGTCGGTAGGGAAAAGGTCTTTTCCCCAAATGTTGGAGGAGATTAGTTTCTTTGGCTCGTGCCTCACCGTAGCCGAGGTAAACACGAACTCCCTACAAGCTTTCCTTGCCTTGACGAAGCCATAAAGGTCCTTCGTCACTGTGGCCAGATGAGACTTGGCCACTACCATGAACATTTCATGGACCTTGGGGTCACTTGCCATCGTCTCGAGAGTAGTCTGAAGAGACATTGAAGCAGTCAGTCTTTCTTTTGTATCGAACTCTCTTCGCAAAAGAAAGTCAGACAGCTTAGGGAGGTCCTTGCCGAACAATATCAGCCTCCAACTTTCCAACTGAGAACGTAAGATGGACGTCCTTCCAGTCTTTGTGGTCCATAGGCAGGGCCAGCGACAAGGGTTTACACTCCTCTAGGGAGGGGCAAGACTTGCCGGCCTCGACTGCTTTTAGTACAGCCAGAAACCCTTTCTGTAAAAAGGGGAAGGCTCTAGTAGGCGAGGACACAAAGGAAGGGAGCTTCCTATTCAATGCGGCTACCTTTGAGTTAGAGAAGCCCCTCTCTTTCATCGAGGATGAAAGTAGAGCTTGAGCCTTAGCATGGTCCATCACTATGACCTCCTTCGGGTCTGTCTCCTCCTTTGAAGCTGGTTCCTTCCTCAGCCGGACATAACAGTCCGGATATGACGCCTTGCTGGGCCAGAATTCCACCTCCTCCAGGGGAACTGAGCCCAGCTTATCCGAGATGACGATCTTTCCAGTCGTCATCGGCATGTGCTCAGCATACCTCCATGGGTTAGCATCTGAGCACAAGGGAAGGTCTTTCACATTGAGCTTTTTCTTATGCCCATGTGATTCTGCAAGGCACTGCATTCGCAGTTCCATTGCAGCCGCCTTCTCCTGATTCTCCTTCTGCATTTGTTGGATCATTCCAACAATAGAAGAGAGGGCCTGTCCCAGCTCTACTGGGAGACCGGCCGATGTAGAGGGAATAGGCTCCAGAATCTGAACCGGAGTAGCCGACACCTCGTCGACGTCTACCTCTACAACGTCTGAGGCTTGAACTTCATCCTGGGCTTCTGCCAGGAGGTCTTCCTCCCGACACCCGTCCACATCAGACATCCTGTCATCTAACTGGATGTCTTGCATCGCGACCGCGACTTCAGCATCCACCTGGATCTGAACTTAGGGGATCTCCTCTTGAGGCTGGGGAATCACTGCATCAGCTGATGCCTTAGGGAAAAGATACGCCCTCATCTTCTCACTTGGAAGATAAGGCCAGAAGTGTTCTTTTGGAAGCCCCTTACCCATGTACGAAGCTTCTTCCTAGCTATATCCCTTGATTCCTCTGTCCTAGGGGCATTAAAGGTCTCAGTAATCAGGTTAGTGCACACAGTACATACCTGAGGGTCCCAATACCGGAGATCATCCTTGGAGACAGCGTATGCTGCGTGTCTCTTACAAAACTCATGTCCGCAGAGGTTCTTGCTGCGGACGTTTCAGAAAGCACTTCCCCACTTCGGAGTGTCCTTCTGTAAAGAGAAGAAATTTCCATGAGTATCAAGTGAACTATGTATCACTGGATATGCATAGTAGAGCATAACAATTCAGAAAGGAAAGACACACACTTGTGTTTCCCTTACAACCCATTGTTGCAGCCTTCCAGATAAAAAAATCAAATGGTTAATCTCTTCTAGAGTAACCAATGCAAGGTTTCCAGAGGAAACAGGTGGAGCTCACACCTAAGCAATGATTTTAAAATCCTGGATAATAGACAGGAAAGAACTCACTTTCCTATCTGTAGGGCAACAGCAAAGGGATGTGCGAGAAAACACAATAGTGTTAGAAGACACAGTGCTGTACCAAAACCCTTACCATAGTTTTCTTCTTACTGTATATGTTATACTGAAGAATACTAGTACAGTATAGGGGGATGCGTGCCGGCCGGCCTTTGCCGGCCGGCACACCCCATAACTAGCTTTAAAGTATACTACTTAACAGCTATAAGGCGGCAGCACTCTGGTTCAAATGCATGTGCCGGTCGGCAGCAACTGCCGGCCGGTAACAGCCAATGTTGGCCGGCAATGGCTGCCGGCCAGCAACTACACAAGGTAGTACCCAGCTGCCGGCTGAGTCAATTCCACATCCTAACCTATACTAGGTCCAGATGTAAAACGACGTACAGTACAGTAATGGCTAGGCCATTACGGAGAAAGAGGGGGAAGGGACAAGAGGGTCCTACCAACCTTGCTTTAGTGACAGATCACCCGCAGCCAAGAAACTTATCTTAGCCTAAGGGAGATCTAAGGGGGAAGGCCAGCAATACTTGCCAGCTCCCAGAGCACCAAAGCAAGGAAGGTGTTGCTACTCCCAGGGAAAGAAACTTATCCTCCCCCGAGAACAGCAACAAGGACTAGTCTGGTAGATCACAAAAGAAGGAATCATATCCACAGAAACCTTTGGTAGTGACCTAAGGGAGCTAAGCTCCCTTTGTCTGTGTCAGGCCAGCGAGGGGGACTCAGCCCCAAGCCAGACAACACATACTCAGACTAAAAAACTCTGTTGTTCTGTCCCTCTTGAACCATACTACAGGAACAGGAAGGTACAGTAACACCCCAGTATAGTTTTATCGAAAATAAATTCGGAAAAAACCACTTAGGGATAAGCCCAAGGCTTAAACAGAGGGAAAGGGATTGCATACCTTCTCCGAAGAAAAGAAAGCAACCGGGGAGTATGATAAAGTATACTAAGGCTCCATAAGCAACTAGCCTAGGCACCAAGAGAATCGATTACCTAAATCACCGAAACTCACTCGTATACTATCTTGGAAATATTCCACACAGTCTTAAATGTATAAAATATAGCCTAAAGCTTCAATAAAATTTTAATTACACTCGGAAAAACCAAAATCATGCATGAAGTACTAGGATCAAACGACTAGGCTACATGGCCTAGCGTAGGCCAGAATGGCGAATACTTCGCCAAATAATACTAAGCACGAAAGGAAATCCTATGTAATGCTAAATAGCTAAAATTTATTAAAGCAAAACAACCAGGAATGTCGCTCTGACTAACTAAATTTATACCTAGCGAGCGACAGCGTCCAGGACGCCTCTGGTAGGCTACGGCTCTTGTATCAAAGATTAATCCTCTTAATCACTCAAAATTTTACCAAGAGCCTACATTTATACATAAAAGACATTATACTCAACTTATCAGAGGCCAACGAAGACGGAGAAGCCATGAAAAAGTAGAATAAATCCAAGATTTGCGAGAAACACAGGAAAAAACACCGAGTTGTTAAGCTACGCAAAAAGGAGTACAGATGGCGCCAGGATTGGCGCCAGGCACGCATACGAATCGGAGGATAGGGAGGCCTTGGGAGCGGCTCCCCTTTTTCTTTCCCGAATTCGTTTCTTGCCAATCCCTCATACGAGACGAAATCTCTGTCCAGGATGCAGATTGCCATGTGGCGTGTCAAGAATACGTCCTCTGATATGTCGCGATATCCCTTTCACGAGGGATACTCGCTCCAGGAGTTAGAATTCTGGTACCTTAAGGTAATTTCTCTGGGAATATCGCCGTAGTTGTAATATACCCTAGGAAGCTACCCTATAGGAACTTCCATCAGGACGACATGGCTTGAGCCCAAATATATATATATATATATATATATATATATATATATATATATATATATATATATATATATATATATATATATATATATATATATATATATATATACATAATTTATATATATATATATATATATATATATATATATATATATATATATATATATATATATATATATATATACATAATTTATATATATATATATATATATATATATATATATATATATATATATATATATATATATATATATATATATATATATATATATATATATATATGCAGAGGAACCACAGGGAAAATGAAAATACGAAATATAAGCTTAAGTCCTGACTACTATCGTTTCCAGAGGCCGTGTAATAATGTTTTTCCCTTTTATCTAACAAACCGGCTTATGAATTTCCATGAAACTACAACAATGAATGTTTCAAACATTGGCCTAATTTTTGGTGGTACAACAAATTGAAAGATGTGCTTAATTAACCCGTTTACTCTTAGAAAAAAAGAGGAACTTATTCCCTTCCTTCAGAGCGTTTCGAAGAAGTGGTACTTAATCACGTAACTGAGACGCAGAGGTTCCCCCAACCCTCTTTCGGTGTTTACACCTATGGCTATCCTAGTACCACCCCCCCCCCTTCCTTCTTGCCTTCTTTCCTTCATTCCTATTGTTATTAGGCTATCGAGTAAATCCCTGTTAGGAAAGACTGTGTACTGCACATATAGAATGAGCCGGAAGAGCAATAAAATGTTTTATGGTGGTAGATAATGATTATATGGTTAACACAAATTATCAAACATAATAGAAGTGGTTTAAAACAGGGGTGTGGAATCGCACTGAGAGATATTCTACTCGGAATCCTACAAATTTTAGATTTGCTACTAAAAAATAAAATAATATAAAAAATAAAATAAAAACATTAGTAGAAATAGAAAACCATTTTTTTCCTGGAGAGAGTTGTATATTTCGAATGATGTTATTGGGGCAAGACTGGAGCAGGATTCAGAAATAATTTCACCGACTTCGACTCCTACCTCGAGCCCTTTTAGTACATCTAAGGTAATCATCGGCAGCAGTTGTAGTAGTAGCTCTGAACTATTTCATACAGATTCGACTTTAGTCTTGGTAAATATGTTGCCTTGTCCTCGCCATTGCAAAACTACAATTGCACTGAAACTCTTCACCATTTACAACAGAGAGAAAGAG
>NC_090758.1:20896703-20901703 GCF_036898095.1 Palaemon carinicauda
ATGGGCAATGGGCCTGAAAGAGAGTTCTGGTGGCAGACTCTCCCAACCATTCTGTCATGGAGGGCACGCACCAGCTTGACAAAATCGGGTGGGCAGCCATATCTTTTGAGGACGACCCACATGGCAGGTCGAGGTACTTTGTCGAAGGGCTTTTTCAAATCCCAGAAGATGAATATTATGGGCTGTTGTTGTTCGAGGCTCTTCTCTTGTAGTTGTCGCGCACAGAAGATCATGTCTATGGTCCCGCGGGAAGGTCGAAAGCCGCACTGAGACTCTGGCAGGACGTCTTCTGAGAGAATATGGAGGCGGTCAAGGAGAATCCGAGCGAAAATCTTAATCGCGATGCTTAGTGGTGATATTCCCCGGTTGTTGTTACAGTTCTCCCTGTCTCCCTTCTAGAAGATGGTAACGATGTTTGCATCGCGGAAGTCACTGGGGAGGGTCTTGGTCTCCTATATTTTCAGTATAAGGAGCATAAAACGGTTCCTCAAACCGGGGCCACTGTGAGTGAGGAGCTCCAACGGGATGTTGTCTGGCCCTCGGGCTTTGCCGGGCTTCATGCACTGCAGGGCCATGTTGAAGTCATGGTTGGAGGGTGGTAGTGCCATCCAGTGACGGACGGGATGCTGCGGGGTCATTCGCAGGAGATCGTCTGGGGTGTCTGCTTGGTCATTGAGGAGGTTCTCAAAGTGAGACCTTCACCTGGCCAGGATGCCCTCGCTGTTGGTGATGGTCGTGGCCCCATCCGCATCCTTCAGGCGGCCCACTGATGACCCTGTGGGACTAAATATTTCCTTTGTTGCTGCATAGAAGCTGCGCAGGTCACGTTGGTCAGCGAAACTCTGTATTTCTGCAGCTTTTTTTTGCCACCAGGTGTTCTGGGCTTCACGGATCCCTCTTTGGCAACCAGCTACAGCCACCCTGTGAGCAAATTTGTTAGCTGCTGTTTTTTGGTTTTCCAAAGTCAGGCGTGCTTGTCGTTTGGTTTCAATGAGAAGAGAGATGGTAGCATCATTCTCATCAAACCAATCCTGCCGTTTCTTGGTGGTGTAGCATAGTGTTTCCTCCGCGGCACGGGCCATGGCGTTTCTGAGGGTGGTTCAGATGTGCTCAACAGTGGCCTGACCCACGGGGTCTGCGAGGTGTTGTTTGCAGGCCTCCTTGTAGTTCTGTGCCACCTGTGGGTTGCGGAGCTTACTACAGTCAAAGCGTTGGTGTGGTACGCTGTCAGGTGCCCTTCTGGGTGGTCGTAGGGTCGTCACGGAGAGTCGGGAGATGAGGAGTCTGTGGTCCGTCCAGCAGTCGTGCGCTCCGGGCATGGATCAAGATATGCGGACGTCTCCTCGGTCTCTGGCTCTGGTCAGGACGTAGTCCAGGGTGTGTCAGTGTTTAGACCGTGGGTGTCTCCATGTGGTCTTTTGTCGTTTTGGTAACTGGAAGATGGTGTTGGTTACCACAAGTTGGTGTTCTGCACACAGACCCAGTAGGAGTTGGCCATTGTCGTTGCAATTTCCAATGCCATGGAGGCCGATGATTCCCTCCCACAGGCGATGGTCTTTGCCTACTCGGTCATTAAAGTCGCCAAGCACAACGAGCTTGTCATTGGCAGGCACTGCCTGGATGGTGCGGTCAAGTTGGGTGTAGAGGGCAGCTTTGTTATCATCGGTTGAGGTTATAGTCGGGGCGTAGACAGAGATCAGGGTGAGGTGTCTGTCCCGCGTGATGGGGATGCGGACAGTCATCAGGCGCTCACTGATGGCCTTGGGAGCGAGTTTGTGCTGCTGCACTAGCTGGGAACGGATGGCGAAGCCGACACCGTGGATGTGAGGCTCCTCTAGGGCCTTGCCTTTCCAGAAAAAGGTGTAGCCTGTTCCAGCTTCCCTGATGTTGCCCTCTTCGGGTAGTCTGGTCTCGCTAAGAGCCACCACATCAACATTGAAGCGGGCTAGCTCCTTGCAGACGAGGGCTGTATGTCGTTCCGGGCGATTGGTGTTCGTCACGTCTTGGAGGGTGCAGATGTTCCACGCACCTAAGGTTAATATTTTTTTCTTGTTGTTTCGACCGCATTAGTGGGATGTCCGCCAGCCGCGGTGAGCTGACCAGACGGGTTTGCCGTGTCCGATGTTTACCCCACCTTTTTTAGGGGCCTCCCCATGTGGGGTGGGCTGCGGTGTCCTCAATAGGCCCGCCCAGTCACAGATTCAGCTGCTGAACTCTGGTGTCACGGCACCTCCACCAGAGAGCGACTGAATCTTAGACTCGCCGCGTGACTGCAGTCGTGGGCTAAGGGCTTCCAGCTATCCAGGCCTGCCCCCTTCACCCACGGTTCTGTCGCCTCAGGACTTGATGATGATGATGATGATGGTGAGAAAGAGGTGAAGAAGGGTAGAGGAAACAACAGAATGCCAGTAGCTGGGTATATTGTTTTTGGTGGTCGTGGCTTTGCATCGGCCACGCACACACACTTGGCCCACACCGTTTTCACAGCGGCTCAAGACATAGGAGACTGGTGGCTTCTCCGATGTTGGTTGCATCGGGCTGACAGGTTTTTGTTATGTCAAGGCCCGCCTTGTTGCCTGCCCGACAGGCATTTCCCTCTTCCGCCGGCGCTGGGAAGCTCCGCCGTTGGGGTATTGTTTGGTTTGATTTTGGAGTTTTCCTTCTCCTAGCCTTTGCCTATCTTAAATAAAGGAGAAGGCCTATAGAGGGGTCCAGTCTTGGTCTGGTCTCTCAGAACTGGCCTTAGCGGTATGGTTGAGCCTGCCAGGGTGGATAAACTACCCCACCGCCATTGCCCAGCACATCATTGAGACACTCAAGCCCCTCTACTGCAGCAAAGTGCTGGACCATCAGAGGGGATATATATATATATATGTATATATATATATATATATATATATATATATATATATATATATATATATATATATATATATATATATATATGTATATATATATATACATATACATATATATGTATATTCATAAATAAATAACTATATATATATATATATATATATATATATATATATATATATATATATATATATATATATATATATATATATATATATATATATATATATGTGTGTGTGTGTGTGTGTGTGTGTGTGTGTGAATATATATATATATATATATATATATATATATATATATATATATATAATGATAAATTTTGCACATTTTTTACGTGTTTTTCATATTCAAATAAGCCATATATATTTTTGATACATTAATGTCTGGATTCTCTTATGGCTTATTTGAATATATATATATATATATATATATATATATATATATATATATATATATATATATATATATATATATATATATATATATATATATATATATATATATATACATAAATATATATATATATATATATATATATATATATATATATTTATGTATATATATATATATATATATATATATATATATATATATATATATATATATTTATATAATATATATACATATATAATTATATATATACATATATATCCAATTATATACATATATATATATATATATATATATATATATATATACATATATATATATATATATATATATATATATATATATATATATATATATATATATATATATGTATATATATACATATATATATATATATATATATATATATATATATATATATATATATATATATATATATGTATATATATACATATATATATATATATATATATATATATATATATATATATATATATATATATATATATATATATATATATATACATATTTAAATATATATATACATATACATATATATGTATATATATAAATAAATATATATGCTTGTATATATATATATATATATATTTATTTATTTATATGTATATATATATATATATATATATATATATATATATATATATATATATATATATATATATATATATATATATCAATTTATACACAAACATATATATGTATATACTGTATATATGTATATATATATATATATATATATATATATATATATATATATATATATATGTATATATATATATATATATATATATATATATATATATATATATATAAATATATATATATATATATATATATATATATATATATATATATATATATATATATATATATATATATATGAATATATATTTATTTATATAATTACATATATCTGTAAATATATGCCTCAGAGCAATTTGCCTATCCAAAATTTCTACAGACAACAGTGCTTTATCAGGTTTCACCTGTTCCCCACCAGACTTTACAGTTTTAACACATTCATAAATTTGCAATAGCAATACACCCTTTCTTATCGACACTTCATATTCCAATTCAAAATGTTCTGCTACAATTTCCAAATCTTCCCTATTCAACTCTGCAAGCCTTTCTTGCCACCCCTCGCTGCTAACGAGGTCTAGTGAAAATATGCGGCCTGAAAAACAACCCCAAGAATTTACTTTGCACATACACTGGTGAATACTTAGGAACGAAAAGATGCTGTCACGGTCGCCATTTTGTGATGGCTGGCTTGACCACCACACAAAAACACTAAACTTTTATCAAACAGTATCCACTAAAGTACCATACTAAGTCCACCAAAGGTGGAATAGTATACAATTTCAATAAGAGTGCAAAGTCAATTCAAGGGGACAAAGAAAATACCACAAAAATATACTTAATTTTAATACATAAATTTCAGATAGAAATAACACCTGAACCTCAACAATACAATAATTAATAATAAACACTCACTCTTAAACTCCCTGTAAAAGAAAACAATTACACAATTAAAGAAAGGTCATCAACACAAGCATACTAAAAGGGGAGAGGGTCCAGAAAGGAGGAGGCAAACGAAAAGTCAGAATATCCTAGCAAATACACACTAAATATCCTCAACAAATTCCTCATACACTTCTAGGGGTCTCTTCAAAGAGGACAATAAACTCTCCCGCTTGAGGCTTATTCCAGGTGGCAGAAAACAAGGATCCAAA
>NC_090758.1:20914203-20921703 GCF_036898095.1 Palaemon carinicauda
ATTTTCATTTTCCCTGTGGTTCCTCTGCATATATATATATATATATATATATATATATATATATATATATATATATATATATATATATATATATATATATATATATATATATATATATATATATATATATATATATATATACATATATGTATATATATACATATATATATATATATATATATATATATATATATATATATATATATATATATATATATATATATATATATATATATATATATGTATATATATACATATATATAAGTAAATGTATATATATATATATATATATATATATATATATATATATATATATATATATAAATATATATATATATATATATATATATATATATATATATATATATATATATATATATATATATATATATATATATATATATATATATATATATATATATATATATATATATATATATATATATTCATGAACAGATGAATATATAGTTAGATATACAGATAGATACGTTGATAAATAAATCGAAAAAATTCAAATGAAAAATATGTATAAAACAGAAGTTGAATCATCATTGAAGATGTGAAGAATTTTCTTCACTCTTCTTCTATCAATCGTATTTTTAGCTTTCGTCTACTAATACTATAGCTACCCCTTAAACATTCTCTCCTACATCAAGTTTTCTTTAACGAAACATAGGGAGTACTAATCTAAACTTGTTGACAGTGGCGCACGCCATGCTCGTGACGTCAGAGCGTAGATACGCACAACAGATGGCCTTAGTGGTAACCCCGGCGTATGTTGGTTCTTTCCTTAAACTACATGGGTCGAGATTAAATTCCTAAACTGCACATTTTATATAAATTCCAATACTGCTGAATTAATGCATCTTATATTTCTCAATACCAATTAAGGTTTGTTAATTTTAAGATGTATGCCCATCGTACCAGTCCATTGCTAATTAATCATTTAAAATATTATTTTTAGCAAGCCAGAATAGGTAGGATTATTGTATATATATAAACTCCCTTAGAGCAGCAAGATTTCTCTAAAGTATTTAGTACAAAATCCTGCCTCCTCTGCACTCCTTGCAAGAATATATTGCCCTGTCCTTAAGTCCCGATATGGCAACCCCAATAGATTACCGTGCGCATCAAGCTCCTCACCTGTCTGGAAAGGTGAAGCCAGGTGATCTCTTCGACCGTAGAGTCGAGGCCATTCTACGAGAAGCTGCCCTAGCCTGCTGACCTGCCTGGTCATTGAACCCGTGCACTTTTGGCTCACCCCCACCCCATCCCACTCTCCCAAACGTGACTCACCAAGGAGTCCTGTTGCTGCCGGTTGGAGAGATTGAGAAGAAGAGGACCCTGGGATACCATAGTTGTAGCCAACGAGAATTCTTGGGGTGAGCCAGGCAAGAGTGCAACGTGCCAATTAGTGCGACAACCAGGTCAACAGCCACCACGGGCATAGGACTAATCTCAAAGGAGTGCAGGTACTACATCAATGGCCATTTCGTTTTCCCCCATTTTTTATTAGCTTAGACTAATTTTAACTTTATAGGGAACCTGGCTAATTACACTATTCGGACTGTGTGCGGTGGGATTGTGTGTAAATATTTTTCCATTATTATTTCTTGTTTGGAGACTAGCATAGTCTCTGGGTCACGTGAGACACGTGCCAGACCCCATTTTGATTTTTTATTATTGCAGACCGCGGGTCTAAACCATCATCTTTATAATTTTTAATTGCTTTTAATTTGCATTCTCTTTATTATTCCATTTTTGTCTTTGTTAAGATGTCCGTTTCTTTGATGTAAATTTGTGAATAAATCAATATTAGGTTAATTAAATCTCTGTAGTATTTTTGCTCCCTCATTTATTTTAATGTGTGAAATGAATAGTTGATCACGGGACAAAATACCCAATATTTAAAGAGTAAGTCTATAGGTGGTAACAGCGAGTAACTTTGCATTAATATATTTGCTTCGAAGGTAAAGATCCTTATCTTTAAACTTTTAAACTACTTTACATCACTGCTCCCATTTTGGATTTTGTCTTAATTACATTAACATAAAATACCTGTCCAGCATTTCATTGGGGTAGCTGGGACGGAGCCGGAACAGAGCCTGAGAATGAGATGACTATAGACCTGACAAAGCTAGAGTAGGCCATAAATTATTGACATTTCTACGTGTGGAGTACTCCGGCCTCTGGACAGTAAATTTCACTTTTGTATTTGAGAGTGATGGTTTGTGAATTGTGACAGTAAAGTATTAGCAGGGTGTTTGTGCCCCGAGAGTAAGTGCTCATATCCTCCCCTGTTGAACTTTATGTAACTGTTATAAGGAGACTTTCCCGGACTAAGTTCCCACTCAGAACATACCCATAAAAAATTCTCCACACGAGTGGTCCTTCGAACCGGATCTTTTACCTTTGACTTGTGAAGCATTAACGTAATTAATCAGCTTGATTAAGCATATAGTAACTCGCTATATCACTTACCCACACGCACACAGCCAGTTTGTCGAATGTGTAAGGCCCAGACTTTAATTGGGAAGAGAAATTTGTAATCAACATGATCTTTTTGTATCGACCACGTGTTTAAGGAAAGAGCTACGTAACCAGGTTAATTTGTTGCTTGAATGTTCTCTACAGAAAGACTAGAATTTGTCGTAGGAACTTCACTTTGTCTCGGATCCGTTCACCCACGTGTGGCGGAATCCACTTATACCAGAAAGTTCTAAGCTACTTGAACTAAGGTTTTTTGTTGTTCAGACGCCCGTGATTACTGCTCAGCTAGAGCACCGGTGTACTCGTCCTGTCAACTAATTTTGCTAGCTAAGCATCTAATTTGTAACATTTTGTACCTTGGTCTACCTTCCTTTGTGTCGTTTACCTTCTCTAACCAACCATAACTTTTATAACTAACGTTTCCTGTATACCTAGCACGTGTCCTTGTCCTAAAGAGCGAATTGGCGCAACATAATTTTAAGTGTTCTTACGAGTAACGTAGAAACTTAACCCCAAGTCCGTTTCATTCCACGTGTTTGTTCCGAGATGGCGGATCTTGTTTACAGCCCAAACTAAGGGTGCGTAATTATTTTCTACCGTGAGTAAATTACTGCGTGTAGTTAATTTAATTTCCTTTAGCGAGGAGATATTGTTTTTGTCCTTTAGCGAGGATATTTTTGTTTTACCTCCGCGTGAGGGATATCTCATTTTGTTTAGCCTCCAAGAGAGTGCACTTTAAAAGCTAAGTCGCTGCCTTGTGCGCCAATCTACATTTTTTGAGTAGTTCAGTGGTCGCCTTAGTGCGCCCGTAATTGTGAAATCATCACAACAGTGTCAGCCTCGACCTGTTATTTTAACTTTTAACTTGAATCTTTGCATTCATAAGCCCATGTGCTTTCTAATATGTTCTACTTTGAAGTAAATTAATTAGTCATTATCGCCACGTGCGTATATAATTAATTCTAGCAAAGTCTTTAACGTCACGTGACCGGGCATCGTCTGCTTTGTTGGACCCGGTCACTGAATTTTAAAGTAATTTCATGATTTACCTTTGTGTTGTCATTTAACTATTTTCCTCCCATCATGAGTAAATTTAAATGTTCAATTATCAAGCTTGTAAATTTGTAAAGTTTCATTTTTACATTCCTTTAAAATTCAGATTTATCCCTTGTTTTGTTTTACGAATCCGTTCATCCAACGTGGTCATCCCAAGATGGCGGACTTCACTAGTAACGTAAACATCCTTCCAACGCCTAAGGCGGAATCGCTCAGCCCAGAGGAGATTAACGCTAGGCTTGAGGAACAGGAGTTGACATTCACTTTTGTTTGTGAAAACGCAGACCTAGCACTTCATGCTCTTGCTTCTGTAGATTTTCCCAACATGGGTTCAGAAGCCGTAAATCATTTTAAAAACCTTATTGGTAAAGTAAGAGATGAACTTAACCATTACAAGAATTTTTGGAGACGTCATTACGACCATCCTATTGTCAAATTAAATTATCCCGTGCTTGCTGCTTGTTCAAGTAAAATTGAGATTGCTTTTAATAGCCTCATGGCTCATCCCAATTTAATAATTAAAGATAATCAATCGTGTTCCTCTTCAAGGGTAAAACCTTCAGCGACACGTCCTGTTGTAAATGTTATTAACGATCCCCTAGTTGGTCCTTTTAATGTCTCGGCAGTCAAGTGCAATGTCCGTAATTTTGTCTCAATTCCTCAACCTATAAAATCTTCACATTCCAGTACTATGTTGCCAACACGGCATACGATTAGTGAGTTTGTGTCAGTCCCACGTGCTCCGTCCTCATCTCCGAACCTTAAGCCACCCGCGTTTGATCACCCTCAACCCCCTTTGTCTTTGTCGCTGGTGACAGTCCGTCCCGGAGGAAATACCAATCACAGTCTTGTCATGGACCCCCCAAGTGGTAGCGCAAATACCACTCAACCTAACCGTGTGCGTGATGGCCAGCAGAGGCCTGTACCGGCTGTAGATTCAATCATTAAAGTCGTACCATCTCATGGACCAGTGCTCACGTTGCCTGATTGTCCTATTCTTAAGCCCGTGACATCCGCTCCAACACGTGTTGACGCTAAAACATCCCCGTCAAGATTTGAAACCCGCCCTCAGAAAGAGCCGCGTGATCGCAAGGTTAAGACCTTAGCAGTCAGAAATGAACCTTGTGCACTGACGGCGGATTTAGCGAAGGTCACACATGTAGACCTAGCACCGGAGCTTAGAGCCTGTTTACAAATAACTTTGCTTAAGGATAACGGTACCATGAACATCATTCATTGTTTTCATTCACTTTTGTATGGCACAACTGTAAGCGTTTATTATTTTTGCCAAGTCTTTCAGCAGCATTTTTTCAGCCAATCCCTTGCTTTAACTTCAAAGCGTGAATTTAATTTTTGCCTTGACAGCTTGTCATGTTGCTATAATCCCCCTGACATCCTTCAGCTCGTGCTGAAATTAAGTATTGTTTTTAATGTTCCCATCTTAAACGTTTCCCTTGAAGATGACATCCAAGACCTTAGTTGTCAGAAATACGATGTCCCCAGGGACCTAGTTTGTCTCATTTTATCATTCAGGCTAGTGTCAAATAACTTTTCACCTTTTAACGTCGAGAAGGAGGTAACTTTTCTCCTTTTGTCAGGCGACAAATACAAAGTTTTCATTACGCCAGTAATTTTCTTTGTAAAATCATTTAATGTAAAACGTTGGGTGTCAGACCGGGATTGGGATTCACCCCCATAATTTTTAATTTGTCATTTGGCCTGACTTGTTGCTGAACTCGACCGTAATTGGCTTACGTTTTGTTTGCTCTATCCGTACCCCTAGGGTGGGAAGAATTGAGTACTTTTAATCGTTCTATTATTATTGCATCGTACGTTTAAAGTTAAAACTGATCATATGCTTAACTTAGCGCTTCCGTGAAGCATTGCCTGCGTGGTTCAATATTCCCCAAATACACGCGAAAGCATAACTTTGACTCGATTGATTTTAATTAACGCCAACAGCGTTTTGTTAACTTTAAACGGACGTTGATGTGAAGAACGACTTCACTCTTCATTCAGCCAGTAACCTTATCTCGCTCATACTAACAAGTAGTTGAATCACATTTGCCGGAACTAACCCCTCTCCATTTTTTCTCCCATTTATCCCCAGGGTGTGAAGAATTTTCTTCACTCTTCTTCTATCAATCGTATTTTTAGCTTTCGTCTACTAATACTATAGCTACCCCTTAAACATTCTCTCCTACATCAAGTTTTCTTTAACGAAACATAGGGAGTACTAATCTAAACTTGTTGACAGTGGCGCACGCCATGCTCGTGACGTCAGAGCGTAGATACGCACAACAGATGGCCTTAGTGGTAACCCCGGCGTATGTTGGTTCTTTCCTTAAACTACATGGGTCGAGATTAAATTCCTAAACTGCACATTTTATATAAATTCCAATACTTCTGAATTAATGCATCTTATATTTCTCAATACCAATTAAGGTTTGTTAATTTTAATATGTATGCCCATCGTACCAGTCCATTGCTAATTAATCATTTAAAATATTATTTTTAGCAAGCCAGAATAGGTAGGATTATTGTATATATATAAACTCCCTTAGAGCAGCAAGATTTCTCTAAAGTATTTAGTATAAAATCCTGCCTCCTCTGCACTCCTTGCAAGAATATATTGCCCTGTCCTTAAGTCCCGATATGGCAACCCCAATAGATTACCGTGCGCATCAAGCTCCTCACCTGTCTGGAAAGGTGAAGCCAGGTGATCTCTTCGACCGTAGAGTCGAGGCCATTCTACGAGAAGCTGCCCTAGCCTGCTGACCTGCCTGGTCATTGAACCCGTGCACTTTTGGCTCACCCCCATCCCATCCCACTCTCCCAAACGTGACTCACCAAGGAGTCCTGTTGCTGCCGGTCGGAGAGATTGAGAAGAAGAGGACCCTGGGATACCATAGTTGTAGCCAACGAGGATTCTTGGGGTGAGCCAGGCAAGAGTGCAAAGTGCCAATTAGTGCGACAACCAGGTCAACAGCCACCACGGGCATAGGACTAATCTCAAAGGAGTGCAGGTACTACATCAATGGCCATTTAGTTTTCCCCCATTTTTTATTAGCTTAGACTAATTTTAACTTTATAGGGAACCTGGCTAATTACACTATTCGGACTGTGTGCGGTGGGATTGTGTGTAAATATTTTTCCATTATTATTTCTTGTTTGGAGACTAGCATAGTCTCTGGGTCACGTGGGACACGTGCCAGACCCCATTTTGATTTTTGATTATTGCACACCGCGGGTCTAAACCATCATCTTTATAATTTTGAATTGCTTTTAATTTGCATTCTCTTTATTATTCCATTTTTATCTTTGTTAAGATGTCCGTTTCTTTCATGTAAATTTGTGAATAAATCAATATTAGGTTAATTAAACCTCTTTAGTATTTTTGCTCCCTCATTTATTTTAATGTGTGAAATGAATAGTTGATCACGGGACAAAATACCCAATATTTAAAGAGTAAGTCTATAGGTGGTAACAGCGAGGAACTTT
Organism: Palaemon carinicauda; assembly: GCF_036898095.1. NCBI lineage: Eukaryota > Metazoa > Arthropoda > Malacostraca > Decapoda > Palaemonidae > Palaemon > Palaemon carinicauda. The sequence goes on from NC_090758.1 coordinate 20,921,251, forward strand.
GCATTATTATATTTGCTTCGAAGGTAAAGATCCTTATCTTTAAACTTTTAAACTACTTTACATCGCTGCTCCCATTTTGGATTTTGTTTTAATTACATTAACGTAAAATACCTGTCCAGCATTTCATTGGGGTAGCTGGGACGGAGCCGGAACAGAGCCTGAGAATGAGATGACTATAGACCTGACAAAGCTAGAGTAGGCCATAAATTATTGACATTTCTACGTGTGGAGTACTCCGGCCTCTGGACAGTAAATTTCACTTTTGTATTTGAGAGTGATGGTTTGTGAATTGTGACAGTAAAGTATTAGCAGGGTGTTTGTGCCCCGAGAGTAAGTGCTCATATCCTCCCCTGTTGAACTTTATGTAACTGTTATAAGGAGACTTTCCCGGACTAAGTTCCCACTCAGAACATAACCATAAAAAATTCTCCACAGAAGACGTGCAATTAGAAA
>NC_090758.1:20931703-20934310 GCF_036898095.1 Palaemon carinicauda
GATTCGTCTCGCAGGGGGCAATTGGCAAGAAACGAATTCGGGAAAGAAAAAAGGGGGAGCCGCTCCCAAGGCTCCCTTTCTCCCGATTCGTAAGCGTGCCTGGCGCCAATCCTGGCGCCATCTTTAATCCTTATAGCGTACACGAGGTGCTACAGATACTGTATGTAGGGAGGGGTCCTACAGCCCTTTCTTAGAAAGGCAAGGGCGGGTCCATCAGGACGACATGGCCATCTCACCCAAAAATAGATTTTTCGCTTCGCTCAAAATCCGTTTTATTGGACTGAAGCCATGTCGTCCTGATGGAAGTATACCAGAGCATTACTGTATCTGTGGATTCTCAGAACGTGCCGTACTCCCCGGAGGTAATTTTTCCCCGGTCGACTAGACCTAGAGACCTAAGATGTTACCGTTATACATCTTTTCAACTAACTATAAACCATGTTAGAGCTTCCTGCCCCCTACAGGGAAGAGTCCTACTAGACTATGGAAAAGTCTCGAAGAGTACATACCTATGTATGAATACCAGGCAAGCTAATATAGTGGTCTCGCCCTATATTAAGTAAAGCATAGTTTGTAAAGAACCCACTGCGTCAATATGAAATATTGACCAGTTCTCCGCACAATACTTGTATTGGACAAAGGTTTATATCCGCATAGGAGGAAACTAGTAAAACCCCGCCATCGTCCCCTTATGGGACGGGGTCCTCCCGTTAAGGGAAAGCATAAACCAATGCAACATAGCTTGCATAAAGGAACAATTCCTATTAGAATTATCCAGATAAGGTACATAGAATGAATGCTCAATTATACCAATAAATTGACACAGGTGAAGGAGACGCAAGGTTCTCAAGAACAAGTTCATTGACAGACAATAAACAGACAGGTTAACCACAATTATATATATATATATAATATATATATATATATATATATATATATATATATATATATATATATATATATATATATATATATATATATATATATATAAGAAGAGGATAACCCAAAACTTTAAGCATAAGTATGATAGTAAACAGAACTTGTTTATCTGAAAGAAAAAACATTAAATGCCACTTTTAAGATACCGAGGTAATCAAAGTCATAAAAGTCTGTATTACAAATCAATGACATTAGCGTTTAGAAACGTTCGGCACACATGTCTGCACTTATGCTAGGTTCACCTTTGGAAATGGAACAGACTACATGGGCAACACAGTGCCCTCACTTAGTTTGTAGTACGGTATGTAACTACACACTCACCCTGGAATTAATCGTGCCAATTTAAAACCACTGTTCCTCGCAGAGTTAAACAGTAGGGTTAATAACGCGACCCACTGCTACCACAGATCTCTTTAGTTCCTCTACATGCTTCGCATAGTGGCGAAAGAACACGCTGTAAGACTTCCAGCCAGTGTATGACAGAGATGTTCAAAATCCATACAATTAAAGAAATTTAAGGATGAGGCAACTTTCCTCGGATCGTGACCTGCGGGTGTACTGTCAGGATCCGCTCTACGAATAAAATATGTGATTTTCGCTCTGAGTTGATTCAGAGATAAATTTGAGCCTGATGTTTCTCCCCTGAATAGTTGACAACCCTTCAAGTCTGAAGTTCTATGAAGATAGACCTTAGGCATTCTACTGGACATAGAGATGCATCTTCTTTCAGAGTGCAGATTCTCCAGGGACCCCACCTGTTGGTGGGGCTAACTCATTCTTGGCGAGAAACGTAGGATCCGGAAACAGGTTCAGTTCTCCCCCCATCCAGGAACTGAACACGACCTGCCTCTCTCGAGAGGGCTACAATCTCACTAACCCTGGCCCCGGACGCGAGTGCAAATAGGAAAAAAACTTTTTGTGTCAAATCCTTTAACGCACACTCTTCATTGCTCAACAGAGAAGCGAAATGAAGAACTTTGACTAAAGACCATGAAATGGGCTTTGGAGGTGCTGAAGGTCTGAGCCTAGCGCAGGCTTTCGGGACTTCATTAAAGATCTCGTTACCTAGGTCGACCTGGAAGGCATATAGAATGGGTCTAGTCAAAGCAGACTTACACGCGGAAATCGTGTTATCTGCCAATCCTTGACCATGGAGGTGGATGAAGAAATATAAGCAGAAGTCTGTCGAGATCTCCTGCGGATTCTTCGCCTTGACAAAGGCCACCCATTTTCTCCAAGATGACTCATATTGCCTTCTAGTAGATTTGCACTTATATTCTTCAAGGAAGTCTATGCTGGCTTTCGAAATCCCGAAACGCTTTCTCACCGCTAGGGAGAGAAAATCATGAGCTGCAGGGTCCGGGTTTTCTGTAATGAAGCGCACACAGTTGACTTCTTGACTCGCTGGGGTCAGAACTGGATCTGGTAGCGGTACAAATTTCAGCTGCAGTTCCAATGCCAGGGGGAACCACACGCTGTTCGGCCACTTGTGGGCCACTATTGCCGCTACCCCCTTGAAGGATCTCAGTTTGTTGAGGACCCTCAACAGAAGGTTGTGAGGAGGGAACAGATAAATCTTGGACCATCTGTTCCAGTCGAGGGACATCGCGTCCACTGCTTCCGCTAAGGGGTCCCTCGTACGGGGACACGTACAGGGGCAACTTCTTC
>NC_090758.1:20934810-20942310 GCF_036898095.1 Palaemon carinicauda
TCTGCTATTCCCAATACATCCCAACTGTATTTATTTATTTCTTCTATGGTACACCTAAGTTTTGCTGGTGCAAAGAGCGTTGTTACATTTACAGTACCAACTGTTGTTATTCCTTTTGCCAATTTCTATATATATATATATATATATATATATATATATATATATATATATATATATATATATATATATATATATATATATATATATATATATGTATGTATGTATGTATATATATATATATATATATATATATATATATATATATATATATATATATATATATATATATATATATATATATATATATATATATATATATGTATGTATGTATATATATATGTAATAGTTAGAATAGTAATATTACATGTTTAAAACAAATGACGTAATATGTCATGTTGGTTGGAAGAGCTAACCCTGAGATTTGCTGTAGTCATTCAAATTGTAAACAGGATGTATAATGCAAAGACGGCAAATTGACATTCTTTCTTAACGTCAACACATTGTCTCCTCGTGTGAAAGTTTGTGACGTCACCGGATGCAGGTGTCTTCCGATTCCGTCACTTGGCTAAATTAAAGCAAGCATACGATATTTGTGATATCGATAATTTATTCAGTTCATATCTAAACTTCACCAGAATTGGTCGTGTGGACCAACACAGCTTCCTCCAGTGATGGAGGTGTTTAACTCTGTTGTTTATTAAAAATAAAACTTAAAAACCATTAAGATGTATTCAGTAAACCATTTAAATACATCTGAAAACAACTCATACTCAAATGTGTGCTTAAGACAGTAGCACACCAATAAATGGTGGCAACGGTTAAACTCTAAGACAGCGATTAAACTCTAAGAATTAGAGAAATATCTTCAAGACTTCAAAATAAATAGCTGTAAACCCAGAGAAATATCTTCAAGACTTCAACATAAAAGCTGTAAAACCAGAGAATGATCTTCAAGACTTCAAAATAAAAGCTGTAATACCTGATAAAGATCTTCAAGAACTCAAAACTATCTACAAGAATCTACAATTTTGACTAAGTCCAACGGAAAAGCTAACATCAACATATGTTAGTATACAACTTGAATCTTCAATCAACATCCTAGGAAACCCAAGGACTGGCGTTCAACAATTGCAAGACATATCCAGGAAGAACTACATTCAACAAGAAACTAGAACGAGACATCGCTAACAAAACATCAAGAGAGAGAGAGAGAGAGAGGACGTGTCGACTTCATATAAAGCTAAGTACAGAGATTTTGTATTCATTTCAGTTTGGGCAGTGAAGTGTAGTTATCACAAGTCGTTAGTCAATTATTACTGGGGTGAGTGAATTCCTAAACTTTGTTATAAGAAACTCCGAATTCTCATTTAGAATTTTTCTTTCTTTGTGCTAATTCCTTTTTCTTTCATAAACTCTTGGGGGAAATGTATTGGGATTAGTAACATTGTTGGGGGAATTTTATTATACATATGCGTTTACGCAGTGGGCGTCTGTACTCATATAGATATTTTGATAGGATTGAAAGGGGTCAAAGAGATAGAAAAAAAAAATACAGCAGTCATGGCTCCTCCTGTCAGCCCTACCCCTGGACCTAGTGGTGTAGGCCAGGCTAATCCTCCTCCAATTGTGACGCTTGTAAATGCCAGGTCAGCAATCCTTCCTTTTCAAGGTCGTGTCAACGGGTTCTTGCCACAAAATGTGGAGTCAAGGATTTCATCCGTTGATGCCCATTTAAATGCCAAACAAATCGTAGATCCTTTTGTACAATTACAAGAAGCTAAAAGTTTTATAGATTTTTCTAAGGGGGATGCGAGTGCGTATTTAAGAGGTGTTTCATTTCAGGAAGCAGTTACTTGGGATGATTTCAAAGTTAGGTTACGCGCGATTTATGGGGGTGAGGAAGCTTTGGATGTAGTGTTAACGTTACGAAATACACTTAATCAAGCCACTATGAATCGGCTTAATGTTGTTGAGAGAGCAGCTCTCATAGCTGATAGGCTTAACGAATATCAGGACATTTTAGGTAATTCCACTTGGGTTACTAACGATAACATCTCCGTGAAAGATTTTTTACGATTAATGTATTTAACTTGCATGACACTTATGTTGCCTGAAGCTTTAGTGCGGTGCTTTGATAAGAAGTTCATGCCTGCAAGTACGGAATTGGATGTCTATAAACAGATAAAGAAACACATGTCCAAGTGTCCAGATCTCGATCCCGTGTTAACTCAAGTTTTTGCTAAGAATGAAACAAAACCACAAACAGTGAACGTAATTAACAATCCAGTAGCGGGAGTGACGTGTTACAACTGCAAACGTCAAGGTCACATAAGCGCAGACTGTAGAACGAAATTTTGTTCAGTTCACAACACAGCATCACATTCTTATAGTCAATGTTACGCGCGTAAGACACAACAATATCCTAGAAATACACAGTCAATTCCACAGTCAGTTCCATATGGAAATAAAAAGAAAAATCCTCATTTTAACAATAAGAAGAAACAACAAAATGTCAATGCAGTTCAGAGTCCGAAACAAACAAACACTTCTTCAAATATCGCTGAGCCTGGGCCGTCAAACCAGACCTCGCAAAGTCAGCCTAATTTTCAGAATGTGCAGAGCAAAGCAAATACCACATAGTTAACTCTAGAGGGGAAGAGAGTGATGTTGGGTCAAGGTCATTTATGTCAACATCAATAGTATTGAATAATCAATTTAATGTTTTATCAGATAATTGTGAGACAATAGATTTTCCTATGAAACACACGGCCGAATTAAGTAAAACAGTGCATGCTCCCGTAGATTTGCAACGAATTCATACAATAATAAGCCAAAATGAGTTACGGCCAACCTTATATGCTGTAAATTTAGAACACAAATCCTTTACGTTATTTTTTGACTCTGGTAGTCCACGTAATATTATGGATTTGAAGACGCATCATTTGTTGTTTTCGAACTTTCCGATTGAAAAATCAGGAATTAAACTTTCAGGTATAGGAAATAATGAATTAAACGTCATAGGCATAACTCATATTCAGTTCAGAGTCGGTAATCGCACGTTTGCCGATACTTTTGTTGTTGTGAAAAACATTAATATGTATCCAGCTGTAATTATAGGATACCCATCTATGGGAAATCAAAACATTATCTTAGCTCCTGCCAAGCACGGCGTGTATATCAAAGGGAAATTCTATAAGTCTTCTAATACTTTAAAGTCAGTTTTGGATAAAAAGGAGACGACAAATGTAACCGTAACGTACGTTGAAGAACCAATAACTTGTCTCACTAATAAAGAAATAATATACGCGACCCAGCAGAATTCTCGTTCACCCGTAATATCATCTTGCACGCAATATATCGAACCAAACATACCTTCGAATTTAATAGTGCAAATAAAGAAAACACTACCGGGATCTGAAATATTAATCCTTTCCGATACTTTGAAAACTAACGGATTGTCTGTCACACAAGCTATTTATACAGTAGGCTCACATCAGCAATGTAATATCGAAGTCTGTAATCATTTAAATAACACTTTAGTAATTCACAAAAATCAACATATCTTGGATGTAGAAGTTTATAAACATCGTATTCTTACCGTTGCTGAAATCAATCACTCTCAATCAGTTGCGGATGAATCCCTTTTGCGATCTATTAAAAATAAAATCAGTAAGGACATTCAAGACGAAGAAATTCAGCAGAAAATTTTTGAACTTTTAACTAAATATACAGATGTCTTTTCCACTACGGATGGATCCTTAGGAAAAACAGATGTGATCGAGCATCAAATAAGGTTAAAAGACAAGAAAAAAATTATATATGTACCCTCGTACAGACTCCCTATGAAATTCCAGAATGAAATAAATGATGAAGTAGGTAAAATGTTAGAGGAAGGAGTCATTAGAAAATCAAATAGCCCTTATAATTTTCCTTTAATAGTTGTACCGAAAAAAGATCGAACATGGCGTATCTGCGTCGATTTTCGTCGTCTAAACGAGGAAACGATCCCTGATCGATTCCCAGTGCCATGTACTGACGATATTTTGTCTTTGTTAGGTCAGAATAAATATTTTACCAGTTTGGACTTACTTAAAGGCTTTCACCAGATATCATTAGAAGAAGATAGTATCCCATACACAGCCTTCAGCACAGCCAGGGGACATTATGAATTTTTACGGATGCCTTTTGGTTTACGTTGTGCTCCTTTAACTGATCTTACGAAGAAGGGCGTAGATTTCATATGGTCTGAGCAACATCAACAGGCGTTTAATACTTTGAAAGATGAACTGTGTAGTTCTCCTATCTTAAAATTTCCTGACTTTGGTAAGGAATTCTTCATTGCAACAGACGCCTCAGACTTAGGAGTAGGAGGGGTATTGCTTCAGCAATATGATAAACAGTTTTTCCCGATAGCTTTCTATTCTCGAAAATTGAGAACTTCCGAAAGTAAGTATGCAGTAATAGACAAGGAAGGGCTAGCTATTGTTAATTCGCTAGTGCATTTCAAGTTCATAATTTACGGTTATCCCGTTAAGGTTCTTACTGACCATAAACCACTAACAGAGTTCTTTAAAGGCTTCAATCACAGCCCTAAACGAACTCGGTGGCATTTAATCATTCAAGATTTTGGCGCAAGAATCGGGTATTTACCTGGGAAAGCAAATATCATTGCGGATGCATTATCACGCAACCCCGTGTCATCTTGTACGGAGTCTTTAGCTGAATTAATAGATATATCAACATCCATGCCTATTGTAAAAACAATATCTGAACAAGAAGATTTAGGCTGGAGTGCTGAATTGTTACAGACTGAGCAAAGAAAAGATCAGAAAATAGAAACAATTATAAATGCTTTGAAAGGCAATCATAAAGAAAAAGAATATATAAAGTATAAGCAGCAGAATTATATAATCAAAGATAATATTCTTTGTAGGACTGTGACAAGGAAAACCCGCAATACACCACATGTAACTAACGACCAGGTAGTAGTACCAAACTCACTTATTTCCACTGTCCTGAATTGGTTTCATTCAAATCCATTACATGGACACCCTGGGTTCTCATTAATGTCACAGAAAGCCAAATCATTGTTTTATTGGCATACAATGCTTACAGATATAAAAAGACACATAGCTAATTGTCGCACATGTCAGGAAAACAAAGGGCATACGAAAACACCTGTCAGCTTAGGAGCTTATCCTGTTCCCAATCAACCCTTTGAAAGAATACATTTAGATTTGTTAACAGGATTTTACGAGTCAGACAGAGGAAATAAGCACCTCTTAGTAATTATAGATGCTTTAACTCGATATACAGAACTAATAGCGCTTAAAACTAAAACTGCGATTGAATGCGCTAGGAAGTTTTACGAGTGTTACATTTGTAAACATGGAATTCCACACATGATAATCTCAGACTCGGGTGGTGAATTTAATAATCACTTTCTTACCTCATTGTGTGAATTCCTCAACATAAAGAAGATTAATACCATGATATATCACCCAGAGTCGAATGGGCTAGTGGAAAGAGCAAATAGGAAGATATTAAATATATTGAGGGTAACACTAGGGGGATCAGACCCCAACTGGGATATTGCAATACCGGCGGCACTGAGTACTCTGAATCATTCATATCATATATCAATTAAAATGTCACCGCATGAAGCATTGTATGGTACCCCAGTTAGAACACTTTTCCATGTATTAACGCCTACAACTAATCTATCAAATCCTTTAAAAGAATGTATAAATGCAAGTATAAGTCGATATGATATCCTTCGAAAGAATTTAGAAGAATCACAAATCATAATGAAAAGGAATCATGATAAAATTGCGAAACCAACTAAAACATATACCATGGGTGATAACATCTATATTCAAATCAATGTCAGAAAAGGGCTCAACTATAAACTAACACCTAAGTTTGAAGGCCCATTTAACATTTTGGAAACATTAACGGCCAATAGGTTTAGAATTCAAAACGTAGCCCAACCCACGGATGAGAGAATAGTACCATTGTCTCACATAAGAAATTAAAAAGAAAAGAGAGGAAAAGAAGTGAGGAAAAATTTTATTTTGTGTGACTAAAAGTTTTCTTTTTAATACAGGAGTAATTACATATATTTTTTCTCGTTACAGGTTTCCAAGATGAATTTTTTGTTGTTGGGAGTGATATTATTCGCTCAGACATTTTTCTCGTATGGGATGAGTTCTAAGACTAAGAATATATATTTTAAATATGGCAATATAGTTGAAAGACAAGAAGACATTTTTATTACATCAACCAACGTAATTGTCGAAGTGCATATGCAAGCAATTTTTCTTCAAGAGAATGATGTCACTAGCTTAAGAACCGCCATTTCAAGGTTTTCTGCATCATTGGATGAGTTGCATAGGAGACATTTTCTTTTGACTACTAAGAGTTTGCTTGGATCAACATTAAAAGTTGCAGAGATGCTATCTGATGACTTGAAAAATAAGACTGGCGAGACAGGATCTTTGGCTTATGACCTTTTGATGTGGACTGTAGGACACGAACATAAAGAAAGACGGAATCCGTTCATTTATGCTGCATTAAGCATCTTTGGGTCTGTTGCAAGTTTAGGTTTAGGACTTTCCAATCGTCTTAAAATTAGTAATCAAAATAAGAAAATTGAGTTCTTGACTCATAAAGATGAATTGATTATGTCAGAACTAAGGGATCAGTTAGCTTCAATCAATAAAATTATGGATTTGTTAAATGAACATTCAGATAATATCGTTCAAATTATGGAAGTACAGGATATGTTGGCAACATTAACGTATTATGATTCAAAGATAGATCACATACATAACAGAATTGCACATTTCATTGAGAAATCCAAGGATTATGTAGAAGCTATCACGTTAGCAACTAAAGGTGTATTGTCGCCCCATTTGTTGCCTATACGTTACTTAAAATTAGTTCTGGAGAACGGAAGGGATAAACTAGGCTATGTTCCTTTGTTAGACGAACATAGGTTAGAATTTTATTACAGCCTAATTACAGTAAACATAGATAATAACAAGATTAGGATTACGATTCCCTTTGATTCTTCTGATGCCTGGCAATCTTACAGGATATCACCATTTCCGACTTTCATGACGAATCACTCAAATCCAGTAATATCCAGTTTGACAGGACACGTATTGATTTCCCCAGACAAGGAAACATATACGGTCATTAAAGACTTAAATCAATTAACTCACTGTTCAGACGCAATGGATGGAAAAATATGTACAGCTGACTCATTTGAATTCCGTAAAAACTTAATGGATTCATGCGAGTTAGGTATATTGCTAGACGGTGCTCTCTCCCATACAAGTGAAAATTGTCTGGATAAGCTTTATCCCTTTGACAATAAAGAATCCAATTGCACACTAAATAATGGCTCGTGGATACGATACGACAAGGACGGCTTCAATGTATCATGCCCTGACGGATCCACATCCTTCAACCACATCTTCGTCGCAGCAGATGGCT
>NC_090758.1:20957310-20972310 GCF_036898095.1 Palaemon carinicauda
TTGTTTCACTCAAAATCCGTTTTTCGGGCTCAGGCCATCTCGTCCTGATGGAAGTTTACCAGAGCATTACTGTATCTGTGGATTTTCAATCAGTGCCGTACTCTCAAGAAAGTATTTTCCTGGTCCGTCTAGACCTAGAGACCTATGATGTTAACGTCATACATCATTTCAACTAAGCATGAACTATGTTAGTGCTTCCTTCCCCCTACAGGGAAGAGTCGTATTAGAGTCTGGAAAAAGTCTCGAGGAGTACATAATAACTTATGGATGACAAAATGACAAGCTTGTATAGTGGTCTCGCCCTATACAATATAAAGCAATGTTTGTATAAGAGTCACCAATGTCAGAATGAATTAGATTAGTGACACCTTCCCCAATGTGACTACTCTTATAAACTATTGGATAATGGTTGTATCCGCATAGAAACAAATTTTGCCTCTTTGCCACTATACCGTTAGGGTACCACGTCAACCCTTCCAAGGAAGGGTTAGAGTGAGTGGACTTTTGCTTGAATCAGGGAACAGTCTTAAAAGACATACTGTGATAAAAATATCCATATTTTAATCTTAATGCTCAGTACATTTCTAATAAACGTACATATCAGATCAACATTTATAAAATTTCTAAAACGTGGATGATATGCATCAAAGCATAAAGAAAAACAATCAACAGAAAATATTGTTTCGTCTACTAGGAAACAGATTTGCCACTTCAATTGAATTATTAATAATAATGATATAGTCTGTATACTGTTAATTTACACTAGCGTAAAAAACGCTTGGCACAAGTGGAACAGTTTGTAAGGACACTTTCGTGGCCTATCGCTCAGTGTGTAGTAATATACAGTGACTAATTAATTAATCGTCCCAAATTAATTACACTGTTCCTCGCAGATTTAAAAACAGAAGGTTAAAGAATTCTACCTGCTACTTCCACAGAATTCTTAACTTGCTCCACTAGCTTCGCATAGTGCGTAAAGAACGCCTTGGGTGACTACCAGCCGGTGTACAAACAAGGATTTTCAAAGTCCATATAATTAAAGAAATTTTATGGAAGAGGCAACTTACCTCAGATCATGACTAACGGGTGTACTGTCTGGATCCGTTCTGCGAATAACACGGGTGAGTTTCGCCTTTAGTTATAGAAAACTTTGAATCCAGGGTTTCTCTTCTGAACAGCTGTCCTCCCATAAAGTCTGAAGTTCTATGAAGATAAACCTTAGGCACTCCACTGGACATAGAGATGCATCTTCCTTCAGAAGGGAGATTCTATAGGGACCCCACCTGTTCTCCCTCCAAGAACTGGACGTGGCCTTCTTCTCTAGAGAGAGCACTATTTCATAACTCTGTCCCCCAAAGCAAGTACAAACAGAAATATGACCCAAATTCAAAACCTTCTAAGCAAATTCCCCATTGTTAATTATTTATACACAATGAGGAATCATATCTAATGACCATGCAAAGGGTCTTTGGAAGCCCTGAAGGGCTAGTTCATTAAGAACGTCGTTAGAAAGGTTGTTCTTAGTAAGAAACGTTGGGTCTGGAAATAGATTCAGTTCTCCCTCCAAGAACTGGACGTAGCCTTCCTCTCTAGAGAGAGACACTATTTCACTAAGTCTGGCCCCCAAAGCAAGTACAAGCAGAAAAAATTACTTAAAATTCAAGGCCTTCTAAGCGCATTCCTCATTGTTCATTATTTATACACAATGAAGAATCTTATCTACTGACCATGCAAAGGGTCCTGGAGCCACTGAAGGGCTAAGCCTAGCATGGGCCTTTGTAGTTCATTAAGAACGTCGTTAGAAAAGTCGACCTGTAAGGCATATAGTATCTGTCTTGTCAAGGCAGACTTGAACAAAAGAATTGTGTTGGCTGCTAAACCTTGCCCATGAAGGTGAATGAAGAATGATAAATAGGAATATGTCTAGATTTCTTTTGGTTTCTTCGTCTTGACTAGGGATATCTGTTTCTTCCCTGAAGCCTCATAATATCTTCTGGTTTTCTCCAAAAGTCTGGACTGACTTTTAACGTCAAATCTTTTCCACATCGCTAAGGAGAGAAAATCATGAGATGTAGGTTCCGTGTTATCTGAGATGAAGCGAAGACAGTCGACTTCTGTACTTGCTGAGACAGGGATGGATCCGATAGCGGTACGAATTTTAATCGTAGTTCCAATGCCAGAGGGAACCACACGCTCTTTGGCCACTTGTGGGACACTATTGCTGCTTTCCCTTTGAAGGATCTTAGCTTATCGAGGACCTTCAAAAGGAGGTTGTGCAGAGGGAACATATAAATACTGGACCATCTGTTCCAGTCCAGGGACATAGCGTCCACTGCCTCCGCTAGCGGATCCTCGTATGGGGACACGTAACGATCTATTTTCTTGTTGTCTTTCGTCGCAAAGAGGTCTATCTGCAGCTCGGGGACTTGACTCAAGATGAAAGAGAACGATCCTGCGTCAAGGGACCATTCTGACTCTATAGGTGTAAACCTGGATAGAGCGTCCGCTGTCACATTGCGGAACCCTTGAGTGTGAACTGCTGACAGGTGCCATTTCTTCCTTTCCGCCAAACTGAATATGGCCAATATCACTTGGTTGATTTGAGATGACCTCGACCCTTCTCGATTCAGGCATCTCACTACCACCTCACTGTCGAGAACCAGTCTTATGTGGGTCGAGTGGCGAGGAGAAACTTTCTTTAGGGTCAGAAGTACTGCCATGGCTTCTAGAAAGTTGATGTGAAATGACTTGAAAAGATTGGACCAAGCTCCTTGGACTCTCATCTGATGAGAGTGACCTCCCAAGCCTTCCTTTGAAGCGTCTGTGTGGATAGTTACCGACAGGGGAAGAGGTTGAAGAAGTATTGATTTTTTCAATTGCTTGCCATTGAACCATGGTTTGGGAAGCGATCGCAGTCGAGTAGGTAGTGGTCTTATTAGATCTCTTCGCTCGTTTGATGCGCATTTTCTCCAGACACCTGTTGCATCCTTAAGCTGTGCATCTAGCACTGGATCTGTTATCGAAGCAAACTGTAGAAAGCCCAGCACTCTCTCCTGTTTGCGTCTTGTTATCCGTTTGGATTTCAATAGTCTCTTGACAGATCCTGCTATTTCTTTCCTTTTCTTACTAGGAATGGAAAGCCGATGTGACTCCAAATTCAAGTGGATTCCCAACCACTGAAATTTTTGAGCTGGAAAAAGTAGAGACTTTTTGATGTTGATCTTGAATCCCAGATGTTACAGGAATTGGATCACTATCTTAGAAGCTTGCATGCATTCTGTCCTGGACGCTGCCCACACCAGCCAGTCGTCCAAGTAGGCTACTACTTGGACCCCCTTTAGGCGTAATTGATGGACGGCTGCATTCGCGAGCTTCGTGAAAATCCTTGGGGCTATGTTTAGCCCGAAATGCATGGCTCTGAAGGCGTAGAGTTTTTTATGTAACTTGAAGCCTAGGTAGGAGGAGAGGTGACGATTGATTGGAACATGCCAATAAGCGTCAGACAAGTCTATAGAGACAGTATATGCCCTTCTGAACTTGTAGTTCACTATGAACTTGTTGAGTGGCGACAAGTCTAGAATGACTCTGAATTTTTCAGAGTCCTTCTTAAGAACACAAAACAGCCTTCCTTGGAATTTTATGGACTTAACTCTCCGGATTACTTTTTTGTCTAAGAGTTCTCGGACATATTCTTCCAGAACGGGGAATGAGTGGTGGAAAAATTGAGGAAATTGAGGTGCAGGACTGCTCAAGCTCCAACCTAGTCGATTTTTAATTAGGCTGTGGGCCCAGGGATCGAAGGTGCAGCGATCCCTAATTAGCTATAGTCTTCCTCCTACTGGAAGTATCTTACTTCTGCTGTTGTGTACCTGAGGCCCTGCCTCCTTGACCGCGTCCTCCCTGGATCCCCTTCCTCTTGAAGGGCGTCTAGAAGAACCTCTGGTTGTTCCCCTAGCTCTTGAACGAAACGAAGAAGTCTGCCTTTCGAAGGCTGGGTTAAAAACTGTTGCCATTTGTTGAGGTACCAGCTGGTACGTGGTTGGAGGTTGTGCCACTATCTGAGGCACCGCGGTCACAGGAAGTTGTTGTTGATGTTGCTGTCGTTAGGGTTTAGCCGGCCGAGAGGATGGCCTAGGCCTTCTTGTCTTTCTCTTGGGTTGGGGACCCTCATCCAGAGAAGACTTTCTCTTAAGATCTAAGCCCCACTTTTTGAGAAAGTTCCTATTCCCTGTAGTGGCCTTGTCTACTACATATTTAAGCACTTCATTGGGAAAGAGGTCTTTACCCCAAATACGAGAGGAGATAAGTTTTCCCGGTTCGTGCCTCACCGCAGCCAAGGTGAACACAAACTCTCTACAGGCTCCCCTAGCTTTAATAAAGCCATAGAGATCCTTCGAAACTGTGGCCAGATGGGTTTGGCAACAACCATTAACATGTCCTGGTTCTGGGGGTCCTCTTTTCTAGTGTCATTTGCAACGACATCGATGCCGCAAGTCTTTCCTTTGTCCCTTGCTCTCTACGCAAGAGAACTTCCGACAGTTTTGGAAGTGCCTCACCGAACTGGCGTTCAGCAATATCAGCTTCCAGCTTCCCGACTGAGAAGGTAAGAAGTACGTCCTTCCAGTCTTCTTGGTCCAAGGGCAAGGTCAGAGATAACGGCTTGCACTTCTCCAAGGAGGGGCATGGTTTCCCTACCTCCACCGCCTTTAAGGCTGCCTTATATCCCTTTTCCAAGAAGGGAAAGGCTCTGGTAGGAGATGCCACAAAGGAGGGAAGCTTCTTACTCAAGGCGGGCACCTTTGAGTTAGTGAAGCCCCTCTCTTTCATTGAGCTTGGTAGTAACGTCTGAGTTTTACTATGGTCAAAACCTCTGACCTCCTTTGTTGGGCCAAATTTACCACTTCTTCCAGGGGAATTGCTCCCAACTTTTCTGAGATCACGATTTTCCCATTTGTCATTGGCATGTGTTCGGTATACCTCCAAGGATTGGTATCCCAGCACAAAGGAAGATCATTCATGCTGAGCCGCTTCTGGGGCCCACGTGATGCTGCAAGTCTACGAATCTACAGTTTCATTGCAGCTTCCTTCTCATCATTCTTCCTTTGAATTTGTTAGATTATCTCAACAATGAAAGAAAGAGTCCTTCCCAGTTCATCTGGGATAGCAGACGATGTAGAAGGAACAGGTTCTGGTTCCGTAACCGATGTAACCGACACTTTGTCGATTTTTTCCTCTTCTACTTGAGGAGCCTGGAACAGCTCCTCCTCCCGACCTTCTCCTAGAAGGTCCTTCTCAGTAGAATCCGACACCTCCGACATCCTATCGCCCAATTGGATGTCTTGAATGGCGGCCGAGACTTTAGAATCTATCGGATTCTGGGCAGTTGGTATCTTCATCTGAGGCTGGGGGATGATTGCATCAACCCATGCTTTAGGGAAAAGGTAGGCCCTCATCTTCTCATTTGGAAGGTAGGAGCCTGAGGTGTTTTTCTGAAAACCCCTCACCCAGGATCGTAACATTTCCTTGGCAGCATCCCTTGACTCCGTCGACTTATGGTTGTCAAAAGCCTCGGTAATCAGGTTAGAACAAACTGTACAAACCTGAGGGTCCCGATAGCGGAGATCACCTCTGGAGGCTGCACATGCTGCGTGCCTCCTGCAAAGTTGATGTCCACAGAAGTTCTTACTGCGGACATTACAAAACACACTCCCGCACTTCAGATGGTCTTCCTGTAAAGAGAAGAAAAATCCATGAGTATCAAGTTGAGACATTTAGCTTATATAAAAAAGCTGTAAAAGACAGAAGGAAAGACACATACTTGTATTTCCTGTCCAGTCCATTGCTGAAACCTAACGAGATATTAAAGTAAGGTTAATTCTATTCTAGAATGCCTTATGTAATTTCCTAAACGGAAATTTAAGGTGTAGTTCACACCTTGAGATAAAGTTTTAATATACGGGATAAAAAGAATAAAAAGATAACTTACTTTCTATATATTGTACGGTCTCATCAAAAGGCTGTACAAGATAACATTAAGTATGATGAAGAACTTTAGTGTTATCACAAACTCTGTAGAGCAGTTTCTACTAATGCAGTGTGTACTACACTACAAATATAACAACTATTGTACATCGCATGCTGCTGTGCCAGCCGGCATCTACCCCTATATAGTTCAAAGATATACTATCTTTATCTAGTAGGCGGCAGCCCACTGATTCGCGACTGTGTGCCGGCCGGCAATCGTTGCCAGCGGACAGCTGAAAACACTAATACCCCGCTGCCGGCCGCTAATCGTAGTGGCCAGCACATTCGGGCTGGGTTTCCACTGCCAGCAGGCAAAGGTAATAAAACCAATGCCTGCCGGCAGTAGCGAAGTACCAGAGAACCTCCACCTGCCCGGTTGTCGGCTGTTAAGGGAAGAAACTCGATTTTTGGGTCAAAATCACGAATTTTAGTTTTACTGCTCTCCTTTAGCCTCGAGGTGTGTACTGTTGCCAGACGAAAGATGAAAGTAATCTGGAGTATTTTAGTAGGTAAAAATTGCAGTTTTGTGCATACATATGCTAACCCAAGAATCTACCTGACAGCCCTATCATCCAGCGACCTAGTTATTTTGCAATAGGTTTCTTTGATATTGGATTGTATTTTGCTTTTTACAGTACGATATTTTTTCCTTTCTACGTGAAAGCACACACTTTCACGTTCACTTTCACTTTTGACTCTATAAGGCAGTGCTTACTCGATAAATATAGTGAGTCGGTGTGTCCGCACATATGCTCTCAGTCTCGATCAGCTAACGTCTGTTTACATAGTGTTTTTTGCTAGTTTTTGGCAACTAATCATGCCTAAGAGGAAGTGGTCTAACTTGCATTTAGTGTCTTCTAAAAACATGCAGAATTTAAATGAAAAGAGGAGACAGAAACTTGAGGAAAACAAAAGAAAGAACCGTGTAGAGGAGGAAAACGTGGTAGTCTCTTCTGTGACCTTGTCTCCACATGTTTGTGAAATGATAAAAACTAGTTTTCCTACAAATATGTTTTACAGGATTCCTACGAATATGAGTCAAACCGTGGGCTTTTTTTATTATGTTAAGGAGGACTTATCATTAGTGCTATCAGATGACACGTGCTCCACACCAGCTGTTTGTGCTGGAGCTGAACGGCGAGGTGAACTCATGAAAGAATACATGAGCGAAAAAGAACAGAGTATGATGAAACAAAGTGAACAAAATGATGATGATGAAATAATTTGCTTATCAAAAAAGACACTAAGATGTTTCAATGAAAGAGTCATATGCAGTGATTGTAGCAGCAAAATTGAACTTCATTTTGAAAGACAGAATTTAGATATTACTTTGATTACTAAGTGTAAATGTGAAGAACCTGAAAACATTGTTTATTCTAAAGTGAAAAACGTAGAAAATTTTAAAACTAATAATATTGGTCAAGTTACTGCTTCATTTGTTTACCAGAATATAATGAATGGGGGAGGTCTCGCCGCCCTGAATAATATGACGAGTGCCATGGGTGCCCAACAACTTGCATGTTATACGTACAAGCATTATAAGATTTATGTTGAAACCATTGCTAAGAACCAGTATGATGAAATGATTCCAGAAGTTGACAAGGCAATTTTTAAACACTATGAAGCAATGGGCTTCAAACCTGATGAAGATGGGATTCTGGATATAGAAGTTATGTACGATGGTACTTGGATGAAGAGGGGCTTTACATCATCAGTTGGCATGGGCATAGTAACAGAAGCCTATACGGGATTTGTCGTTGATGCAGAAATATTCTCAAAAAATTGCAATGCTTTTAATATTATTGATGGAAAACTAAAGAAAACTTTGATAACAGAAGATGAACATAAGCCTAAATTGCAGGCACATAAAGACTCTGGAAATTGCAAGAAGAATTATTATGAATATTTCTTGAAAATGGAAGTGGATGCTGCTGTTGCAATATAGGGAAGATCTTTAAAAAGGAAATTTAGATACAGAGTGTATGTAGGAGATGGTGATGGAAAGGGGTTTAAAGCAATACAAGAAATGAAAGAAGGAACTGGTCCATATGGCACTGAGTACCCAGTGGTAAAAGAGGAATGCATAACATGTGCAGAAAAAACTTAAACATCTTTTAGAGGAATTAAAAAAGAAGTGTAAGAAAAGAGTGACAAATAAAAACGGAAAAGAAAGAATTACATATGTCAGTACTCTCAGTGGAAAAGATAAATTGAGTGAAAATAATTGTGTGAAGTGCAGTAAATATTATGGTTTTGCTTTGAGGAGAGGTGCCAAAGATCCTGATGACCCTATTGGTGCAAAGAGAAGGGAAATAATGGCCATATTTCCTCATTTAACGAGCACTGATGATAAACACGATAATTCGCTTTGCCCAGAAGGGGAGAAGAGCTACTGTTTTTATCAGCAAGATATTGCAAGAAATAGGAAGCCAAGAAGTCATAATAAAATGAAAGTGAGACTAAGACTGAACCAAGAGGAGATGACCCTTGTCCACCAGTGTTTTGAGAGAGTTGCAACAGATGATATCTTGAGCAGATGCAGGAAGGGCCGTACTCAAAATATGAACGAGGCTTTCAACAGTAAAGTATGGGCCAAGTGCCCAAAAGTAAGATACCAGGGAAAAGATACTGCCACTTTTACCTACCATATTGCAGCAATTGAGCACAATGTAGGATACATTGCTGGTTCATTAATCCCAGTAATGAAAGATGTAACAAAGCAATGTCTAAAAACTTCAACACTAAAATAAAAAAGAAGAAAGAGCATATCTATTGCTCCACCGAAAAAGAAAACGAAAGTATATGCAAGCAGAGGAGATGCATATCAGCCAGGGGCCACTTAGGGTACTAAACCTGGCAACAATGAGTAGACTGGCATACTATGAACTGCAACAATAGAAAAATAACCATGTCTAAAAGAGGGGATAATATCTTTTTATAAAAGAGGGGACCAGGAGCCTTGTACACTTCCAGATCAGCTTTACCAACAAATGTGAGTACGTCAAATCTTTAAACTGTTATTTCTCAAAATAGTATTTCTCGTTACCAAATTGCTAACTACTTCCTTATTTATGGACCAATTTTTTAAATTAAAAAAGTATTATAATTCTGGATGATTGTAGAAATAGAAAAAAATTACAAGATTTTTCCTATCGCCCGCCAAAAAAAAATTAATTGAAAAAAATATTTTTTTTTTTTTTATTTTTTTTACGAAATGGAACAAAAAACAAGAAAATTTGAAAATATGCACTTTTTTGTATTGTATATACTATAAGCACTATGTTGGTTTTTAAATGTTTAAAATTGATTCATAAATAAGGGAGGAGATAGATTTTGAAAATAAGAAAAAACGTCCACAAAAAACAGAAAAAAAACAAAAATAAAAAACCATTCAACTTAGGGAGACTAAAATTGGCTGAAGTATTGTGTACATATAGATTCATATTATGTGTAAATTTCAATGTCATAGTGCAAAAATGAACCCCCCCCCCTCTTGAGTTTCTTCCCTTAATCCGGTAGCTGGGTTAGGGGTACAACACAATTGTCAGTGAAACAGTATGGATGCAAGGTTATGAGGCGGCATTGCCATACGACCTTCCATTCAGAAAGAGTGAACTTATGGAAGGGGAGAATGTAGCATTCAGGCTTCCAAAGAATCCATATCCTGCCGGGCTCTACCGGCACACATGGAAGGGAGACCAAGGGAGGTCTGGGGTTCACTCTGCAAAGAACAAAGGGTCTCTGCCAGCCGACAAGTAATGCCAGTCGGCAGAGAGCTGAGCCTATCCGCCATCCTAACCTACACTAGGTACGGAGTTAGGACTGTGGCCAAAAAAAAAATAAAAGAAAGATGTGGGGAATGGATAGGGGTCCTATAGACTTCGTTCTAGCAAGAGACATACTCAGCAGTTAGGGAAGCTCATCCTAACCTAGAGTTGTCTATTAGGGAGGAAGACTGGCAATTGTTGCTATCTTCCTCCCAACCAAAACAAAGTTAGGTGAAGTTATTTCGCTGGGCAACAGAGAAAACTCATTCTCCAGCCCGAGAAAAACAACACAGGATAGTCTGCTAGGCCACTAGAGGAAGGAATCATCTCTCACAGAATCCTTCCGACATGGACTAGGGAAGCAAAGCTTTCTGTGTCCGCCCCTAACCAAGCAAAGGAGACTCATTCTCTATGATAGGAAGAAGCAGACCACAGACTAGAAACTCTGATGTTCTGCCTTAACCAAAAAAACAAGTCCCTCTCGTTATCAGGTCAGGACAGACACATCCTAGAATAGTTATACCTGAATTATTATACAGATAAAACTACAAAATTAAGCCAAGGGCTTACAGAGGGAGAGAGGGATTGAACTTAGCCTCCGGAGGAGAAAAGAACAATCGGGGATGTGCGAAAGTATACTACTGTACCTAGATAACTAGACTAGGTAAGAAGAGAATCGATTACCTAACCAAAGCTCTCTCGTATACAATCTTGGAAAGAACATTCAACAATATCTTACATGTATAAAATATTTGCCTATAGCTTCAATAATATAACACTCGGAAAAACTTATATCATGGCTGAAAGTACTAGGGCCAGACGCCTAGGCTACTAAGCCTCGCGAAGGGTAAGATCGGTTACCTAAATAACCGAACTAAAAACTGACGGTTTAATATAAGCATTCCTAGAGTAGCTAAATAGCTAGATTATTAAAGCAAAACAAACCGGGAACGTCAAGCTAGCTAACTAAATGACTCAGAAATAGCAAGCGATACCATACAGGATGCCTCCAGTAGGCAACAGCTCTTGTTTACGTTGATATCACTTTTGATTTAATTAAAAACGACAAAAGCTTACATTTATGCATAATAAAGATAATACTTAACTTTCCAGAGGCAAAAGAGGCCGGAGAAGTCATCAAAATGTTGAATTGAATCCAAAATAACGAGAGAACACAAGGGAAAACACCGAGTAGTAGAGCTACACGAAAAGGAATAAAGAGGGCGCTACCGCCTTCATCAGATACACACTGGAAACGGAATAGGAGAGATGCCTTATGAGCAGCTCTCTTTTCATTCTCGTTTCAGATTCTTGGCACTGTAACCCCTCGAAGCGTTAATACTGTTTGGGGTGAAGATAGCTATGTGACGTGTCAAGAATACGTCCTCTGATATTATGCGATATCCCTGTGAGATTATTAAGGGATATTTGCTCCAGGAGTTAATATTCTGGATACCTTAAGGTAAAATTCTCTGGGAATATCACTGTTGTCAAATATACCGTAGAAAGCTACCTATTAGGAACTTTCTCAGGACGACATGGCCAGAGCCCAAAAAGAACATATTGTTAAACAGCAGCATAAGAATGAATTGATAAGTAGAAGAATAAATTGCTAAACATGAGCACGAGAATAAAATTGGTAAAAAAAACAAAAAAAAAAACAGTAATAAATTTCTTAAAAACAGCAGAATAATAAATTGCTAAAAATTATCATCAATATCTCCTGGGAGACAAAAAAAAAAAAAAAAAAAAAAAAAATATTGAAACAGCATCCTCTACTTTCCGCTCATAATGCTTTTATTTATGAATCAGGAAGTAAAAGGAAGACTAATAAAAGCCTTCAAATTTTTTCTTTCATAACCAATCAACTCACCTGGCAGAAGCAGTCTTGTTTACCATGCTTGATTACATCCACAGCAGGTGAGCTTCGAGGAATGGCAAGTTTATATTATTCCTCTAATTGGGACAGGGGGAATTTGTGGGTATATTTGGAAAAGGTCCATTTTAGAATAAAAAAAAATTGGAATTCGTGATACGTGATGGAATTAGTTTTGGAAAATTTTATTAAGTCTGTTAATAATATATTTGCTGTTTCATTTTAACTAGTTTAGGTAAAGAATATATTCAATGTACATTATTGCTATTTTAGTATTTACTGCTGGAACATTTCCGTAATTTATTTTTGACTTCAAAGGACCATCGATGTAAATTATCAGAAATATTTAGATTTTAGGACTATGATTGGGAACATCCATCATATTCTCATTTTTATCGGGTGTTTTGAGTTTTCAAATATATATATATATATATATATATATATATATATATATATATATATATATATATATATATATATATATATATATATATATATATATATATATATATATATATATATATATATTCCTATCTGGTCAAAAAAAATATTTTTTTTAGATATTTTCAGAATATACAGAGCATTTCTACGGTTTATTTTGATACTAATTTGTTTTTTAAGGCAAATTTTAGGGTGAAAAAAAAATAATGTATATATTTCTTTCCATTTTCATCAATGTAAATGCCAGGAATAAAAAAATTTAGAAAATTCAGCCATTTATATCAGAACATTTTACCAGTCCGTGGGCTGAGGGGGCTCACCTTGCACCCCCCCCCCCCCCCTTAAAATTGACAAAAGTGCATTTAGGTTGTAGCATTTGATCCATATTTCCATTTTTTTTAATGTTCCCATTGAAAAAATAGGGACTCACTACCACTCCTTGGCTACTTTAGTTGATGACCTCATCGGATTTTGCAGCTGCCAATTTCGGGGTAGGGGAAACCTAATTAGACATAACTCCGGACTGAATGGTCAGAGAAAGATAAATAACATATCAAAATGTTTGCTTTGGTCCTCTCTAACAGATAAAATAGATATTTGCAATTATGTTTAATAATCAGGTCACCAGAGGTCAAAAGGTCATCAAATTTCGGGTCAAGTGAAATTTTTAGGCACCTCCATAAATGTAACCCCAGGACCAGCCAGACCAATATCTGAAGACTTTTTCTGCCTTATTTCATCTCTAGAGACCTTAAGAAATAGTATGATACCCATTAAGTGTACTTATTGGCCAAATCATGGAAATGAGATGTTATGTAAAAAGGTCAATTTTAAAATTTTAAAATTGAATCTCTTGACTCAACCCAGGAAGAGACTGATTCACGTGTTATTCTCTATTAAACCTATGCCAAGGATGAAGGATATAAATTTGTTCGGGTTCAAAGTCCAGACAGTGACATATTCTTCATACTTCTATATTATGCTCCAAACTTAGGTGTGAATCTCCTTTTTGATACTGGCACTGGGAATAGAAGGCGATTCACAGATGTCACAGAACTATTAAAAGGGTTCAAACCAACTTACTGTGCCGCTCTCCTTGGTCTGCATTCCTTGGTCTGCATGCATTCAGTAGATGCGATGTGACCAGTGCCTTTAAAGGAATTATCAAGTTAAAACTGCTGCGAATACTACAGAAATGGCCAAAGTACCAAGAAGTCTTTAGTTGCCTAGGGGAGTCATGGGAGGTAACCGATGAAATATTCCTTGCTCTTGAGGATTTCACCTACACCATGTATTCTGCCAAAACTGAGACAAAGGAGGTTGACCAGCTTCGATACCAAATGCTCGAGTTGAAGTGCAGTGGGCAGTCGCTGGATTCAAAGAAGAATGTTGGTCTTTCATCTCTTCAGCCCCTAAGAGTGTCTAAATGAGCATATCAAGAGGTGAAATATCAGGTTGCGATATGGAAACGAGCCCATTATCCCAAACCTGATGTCCCTAATCCAGCTGTGGATCATGGTTGGATAATGAAGGATGGAAATCTAGAACCCTGTTGGTTCAAGGGAACTGCACTTCCTAAAGTATGCCTGATATACTTGAGACGATGGACGATGATGAGACGTCTGATGATGAAAGCCTTGATGAAAACAATGAAAGTGATGGAAATTTGGATGATGACTATGAAAGTGATGAGAGTGGGTCCGACTTGGACTAAGAAAGTTTCAAGTAACAAGATGGTAGATTTCAGGGTCGAAGGACCAAGGACCTCCCTTGTATCACAAAATATTTCCAATAATTACCTTTCCATTAATTAAAAGTGGACTCAAAGGTACCCAAGTAGACTATCAAACTTTATACCTTGCATAGGTTGACTTTTTTCTGGTCGTCCAAAGCAACACAGAGTGAATTTTCCCAATGAGGTCTTGCATCATATAAGTATATTGTACATTCATGTACAGTTTTATAGTATTTCATTCATGATTGTCGTAACCTTCAAATAAAGCATTTCTGTTGTTGATTTCTGTGAATTTCCACAAATTTACTAACAGACTTCTTGAGACCGCCTTTATTGGATGTTGTGATCTCAAAAACCTGGGTGAGGACACGAACATTATCTCTCTTGCTGCATTCATGGAGGAGTCATAGCCAAGTCAAAATTACGACATCCAGAGTGGCGGCCATCTTGAATTTCATCATGATGTAATTAGTTGACATTGTTGAGAAAGCTTTTTTTTTGGATTCTCTGACCCCAAAACCTCGGAAAACACACCAAAATCATTTTCGTAGCCCCTCTATATGAAGAGTTATGAGCTTTATCAGTTTTTACGATTTTGAGGCAAAAAAAACCACAAATTTGAGAATTGATCTTTTTACATAACATCTCATTTCCATGATATGGCCAATAAGTACACTTAATGGGTATCATTCTATTTCTTGAGGTCTCTAGAGATGAAATAAGGCAGAAAAAGTCATCAGATATTGGTCTGGCTGGTCCTGGGGTTATAGTTATGGAGGTGCCAAAAATTTTCACTTGACCTCAAATTTTATGACCTTTTGACCTCTGGTGACTTAATTATTAAACATAATTGCAAATTGTCTATTTCATCTATTGGAGAGGCCCAAAGCAAACATTTTCATATGTTATTTATCTTTCTCTGACCATTCAGTCTGGAGTTATGTCTAATTAGGTTTCCCCTACCCCAAAATTTGCAGCTGCAGAATTCGATGATGTCATCAACTAAAGTGGCCAAGGAGTGGTAGTGAGTCCCTATTTTTTCAATGGGAACATTAAAAAAATGGAAATATGGATCAAATGCTACAACCTAAATGCACTATTGTCAATTTTAAGGGGGGGGGGTGCAAGGTGGGCCCCTTCACCCCACGGACTATTTG
>NC_090758.1:20993633-21003633 GCF_036898095.1 Palaemon carinicauda
AAAAAAAAAAAAAAACAATTGACTTAATTAATCAAAAGCAGCTAAAACGGATTTTGAGCGAAGTGAAAAATCTTTTTTTGGGTGAGGTAGCCATGTCGTCCTGATGGAAGTTCCTAATAGGTAGCTTTCTAGGGTATGTTTGATGCTATCTTTACCGCGAACAGTATTAACGCTTTGAGGGGGTATAGTGACAAGAATCTGAAACGAGAATGAAAAGAGAGCCGCTCCTGAGGCATCTCTCCTTTTCCGTTTCCAGTGTGTATCTGATGAAGGCGGTAGCGCCCTCTTTATTCCTTGTAACGATATGCAAGGTGTAACAGATACTGTATTATAGGGAGGGGTCAATAAACATTTTTACAATAAAAAGAAGGGCGGGTCCATCAGGACGACATGGCTACCCCACCCAAAAATAGATTTTTTGCTTCACTCAAAATCCGTTTTTTGGGCTCAGGCCATCTCGTCCTGATGGAAGTTTACCAGAGCATTACTGTATCTGTGGATTCTCAATCAGTGCCGTACTCTCAAGAAAGTATTTTCCTGGTCCGTCTAGACCTAGAGACCTATGATGTTAACGTCATACATCATTTCAACTAAGCATGAACTATGTTAGTGCTTCCTTCACCCTACAAGGAAGAGTCGTATTAGAGTCTGTAAAAAGTCTCGAGGAGTACATAATAATTATGGATGACAAAATGACAAGCTTTATAGTGGTCTCACCCTATACAATATAAAGCAATGTTTGTATAAGAGTCACCAATATCAGTATGAATTTGTTACACCTTCCCCGATGTGACTACTCTTATAAACTATTGGATAATGGTTGTATCCGCATAGAAAAAATTTTTGCCTCTTTGCCACTATACCGTTAGGGTACCACGTCAACCCTTCCAAGGAAGGGTTAGAGTGAGTGGACTTTTGCTTGAATCAGGGAACAGTCTTAAAAGATATACTGTGATGAAAATATCCATATTTTAATCTTAATGCTCAGTACATTTCTAATAAAATGAGTGTGGGCGAATAAGACGCAGGTTCCACTATGAACTATTTTATTGAAATTTAATAAACGTACATATCAGATCAACATTTATAAAATTTCTAAAACGTGGATGATATGCATCAAAGCATAAAGAAAAACAGTCAACAGAAAATATTGTTTCGTCTACTAGGAAACATATCTGCCACTTCAATTGAATTATTAATAATAATGATATAGTCTGTATACTGTTAATTTACACTAGCGTAAAAAACGCTTGGCACAAGTGTCCGTATATCCTATAGTTCACCGACGACATTGGAACAGTTCGTAAGGACACTTTCGTGGCCTATCGCTCAGTGTGTAGTAATATACAGTGACTACACACGCACCCTCTTAATTAATCGTCACAAATTAATTACAATGTTCTTCGCAGATTTAAAAATAGAAGGTTAAAGAATTCTACCTGCTACTACCACAGATTTCTTAACTTGCTCCACTAGCTTCGCATATTGCGTAAAGAACACCTTGGGTGACTACCAGCCAGTGTACAAACATGGATTTTCAAAGTCCATATAATTAAAGAAATTTTATGGAAGAGGCAACTTACCTCAGATCATGACTAACGGGTGTACTGTCTGGATCCGTTCTGTGAATAACACGGGTGAGTTTCGCCTTTAGTTATAAAAAACTTTGAACCCAGGGTATCTCTTCTGAACAGCTGTCCTCCCATAAAGTCTGAAGTTCTATGAAGATAAACCTTAGGAACTCCACTGGACATAGAGATGCATCTTCCTTCAGAGGGGAGATTCTATAGGGACCCCACCTGTTCTCCCTCCAAGAACTGGACGTGGCCTTCTTCTCTAGAGAGAGCACTATTTCATAGCTCTGGCCCCCAAAGTGATTACAAACAGAAATATGACTCAAATTCAAAACCTTCTAAGCACATTCCCCATTGTTAATTATTTATACACAATGAGGAATCATATCTAATGTCCATGCAAAGGGTCTTTGGAAGCCCTGAAGGGCTAGTTCATTAAAAACGTCGTTAGAAAGGTTGTTCTTAGTAAGAAACGTTGGGTCTGGAAATAGATTCCGTTCTCCCACCAAGAACTGGACGTAGCCTTCCTCTCTAGAGAGAGACACTATTTCACTAAGTCTGGCCCCCAAAGCGAGTACAAGCAGAAAAAATACTTAAAATTCAAGGCCTTCTAAGCGCATTCCTCATTGTTCATTATTTATACACAATGAAGAATCTTATCTACTGACCATGCAAAGGGTCCTGGAGGCACTGAAGGGCTAAGCCTAGCATGGGCCTTTGTAGTTCATTAAGAACGTCGTTAGGAAGGTCGACCTGTAAGGCATATAGTATCTGTCTTGTCAAGGCAGACTTGAACAAAATAATTGTGTTGGCTGCTAAACCTTGCCCATGAAGGTGAATGAAGAATGATAAATAGGAATATGCCTAGATTTCTTTTGGTTTCTTCGCCTTGACTAGGGATATTTGTTTCTTCCCTGAACCCTCATAATATCTTCTGGTTTTCTCCAAAAGTCTGGACTGACTTTTAACACCGAATCTTTTCCACATCGTTAAGGAGAGAAAATCATGAGATGTAGGTTCCGTGTTATCTAAGATGAAGCGAAGACAGTCGACTTCTTTTCTTGCTGAGACAGGGATGGATCCGGTAGCGGTACGAATTTTAATCGTAGTTCCAATGCCAGAGGGAACCACATGCTCTTTGGCCACTTGTGGGCCACTATTGCTGCTTTCCCTTTGAAGGATCTCAGCTTATCGAGGACCTTCAAAAGGAGGTTGTGCAGAGGGAACATATAAATACTGGACAATCTGTTCCAGTCCAGGGACATAGCGTCCACTGCCTCCGCTAGCGGATCCTCGTATGGGGACACGTAACGATCTATTTTCTTGTTGTCTTTCGTCGCAAAGAGGTCTATCTGCAGCTCTGGGACTTAACTCAACATGATGGAGAACGATCCTGCGTCAAGGGACCATTCTGACTCTATAGGTGTAAACCTGGATAGAGCGTCCGCTGTCACATTGCGGAACCCTTGAATGTGAACTGCCGACAGGTGCCATTTCTTCCTTTCCGCCAAACAGAATATGGCCAACATCACTTGGTTGATTTGAGGTGACCTCGACTCTTGTCGATTCAGGCATCTCACTACCACCTCACTGTCGAGAACTAGTCTTTTGTGGGTCGAGTGGCGAAGAGAAACTTTCTTTAGTGTCAGAAGTACTGCCATGGCTTCTAGAAAGTTGATGTGAAATGACTTGAAAAGACTGGACCAAGCTCCTTGGAATCTCATCTGATGAGAGTGACCTCCCCAGCCTTCCTTTGAAGCGTCTGTGTGGATAGTTACCGACAGGGGAAGAGGTTGAAGAAGTATTGATTTCTTCAATTGCTTGCCATTGGATCATGGTTTGGGAAGAGTTCGCAGTCGAGTAGGTAGTGGTCTTATTAGATCTCTTCGCTCGTTTGATGCGTATTTTCTCCAGACTCCTGTTGCATCCTTAAGCTGTGCATCTAGCACTGGATCTGTTATCGAAGCAAACTGTAGAGAGCCCAGCACTCTCTCCTGTTCGCGTCTTGTTATCTGTTTGGATTTCAATAGTCTCTTGACAGATCCTGCTATTTCTTTCCTCTTCTTACTAGGAATGGAAAGCCGATGTGACTCCAAATTCAAGTGGATTCCCAACCACTGAAATTTATGAGATGAAGAAAGTAGAGACTTTTTGATGTTGATCTTGAATCTCAGATGTTCCAGGAATTGGATCACTATCTTAGAAGCTTGCATGCATTCTGTCCTGGATGCTGCCCACACCAGCCAGTCGTCCAAGTAGGCTACTACTTGGACCCCCTTTAGGCGTAATTGATGGACGGCTGCGTTCGCGAGCTTCGTGAAAATCCTTGGGGCTATGTTTAGCCCGATATGCATGGCTCTGAAGGCATAAAGTTTTTTTATGTAACTTGAAGCCTAGGTAGGAGAGGTGACGATTGATTGGGACATGCCAATAAGCGTCAGACAAGTCTACAGAGACAGTATATGCCCTTCTGGGCAGTAGGGTCCTTATGTGCTGAAGTGTGAGCATTCTGAACTTGTAGTTCACTATGAACTTGTTGAGTGGCGACAAGTCTAGAATGACTGAATTTTTCTGAGTCCTTCTTAAGAACACAAAACAGCCTTCCTTGGAATTTTATGGACTTAACTCTCCGGATTACTCTTTTGTCTAAGAGTTCTCGGACATATTCTTCCAGAACGGGGAATAAGTGTTGGAAAAATTGAGGAAATTGAGGTGCAGGACTGCTCAAGCTCCAACCTAGTCCATTTTTAATTAGGCTGTGGGCCCAGGGATCGAAGGTCCAGCGATCCCTAATTAGCTATAGTCTTCCTCCTACTGGAAGTATCTTACTTCTGCTGTTGTGTACCTGAGGCCTTGCCTCCTTGACCGCGTCCTCCCTGGATCCCCTTCCTCTTGAATGGCGTCTAGAAGAACCTCTGGTTGTTCCCCTAGCTCTCGAACGAAAGGAAGAAGTCTGCCTTTCAAAGGCAGGGTTAAAAACTGTTGCCATTTGTTGAGGTACCAGATAGTACGTGGTTGGAGGTTGTGCCACTATCTGAGGCACCGCGGTCACAGGAAGTTGTTGTTGATGTTGCTGTCGATAGGGTTTAGCCGGCCGAGAGGATGGCCTAGGCCTTTTTGTCTTCCTCTTGGGTTGGGGACCCTCATAAGGAGAAGACTTTCTCTTAAGATCTAAGCCCCACTTTTTGAGAAGGTTGCTATTCTCTGTGGCGGCCTTGTCTACTACATCTTTCACCACTTCATTGGGAAAGAGGTCTTTACCCCAAATATGAGAGGAGATCAGTTTCTCCGGTTCGTGCCTCACCACAGCCAAGGTGAACACAAACTCTCTACAGGCTCTCCTACCTTTAATAAAGCCATAGAGATCCTTCGAAACTGTGGCCAGATGGGTTTGGCCACAACTATTAACATGTCCTGGTTCTGGGGGTCACTTGCCATCGTTTCTAGTGTCGTTTGCAGCGACATCGATGCCGCAAGTCTTTCCTTTGTCCCTTGCTCTCTAGGCAAGAGAATCTCCGACAGTTTTGGAAATGGCTCACCGAACTGGCGTTCAGCAATATCAGCTTCCAGCTTCCCGACTGAGAAGGTAAGAAGTACGTCCTTCTAGTCTTCTTGGTCCAAGGGCAAGGTCAGAGATAACGGCTTGCACTTCTCCAAGGAGGGGCATGGTTTCCCTACCTCCACCGCCTTTAAGGCTGCCTTGTATCCCTTTTCCAAGAAGGGAAAGGCTCTGGTAGGAGAGGCCACAAAGGAGGGAAGCTTCTTACTCAAGGCGGGCACCTTTGAGTTAGTGAAGCCCCTCTCTTTCATCGAGCTCGCTAGTAACGTCTGAGTTTTACTATGGTCAAAAACTATGACCTTCTTTGTTGGGCCAAATTTACCACTCCTTCCAGGGGAATTGCTCCCAACTTTTCTGAGATCACGATTTTCCCATTTGTCATTGGCATGTGTTCGGCATACCTCCAAGGATTGGTATCCCAGCACAAAGGAAGATCCTTCATGCTGAGCCGCTTCTGGGGCCCACGGGATGCTGCAAGTCTACGAATCTCCAGTTTCATTGCAGCTTCCTTCTCATCATTCTTCCTTTGAATTTGTTAGATTATCTCAACAATGGAAGAAAGAGTCCTTCCCAGTTCATCTGGGATAGCAGACGATGTAGAAGGAACAGGTTCTGGTTCCGTAACCGATGTAACCTACACTTTGTCGATTTTTTCCTCTTCTACTTGAGGAGCCTGGAACAGCTCCTCCTCCCGACCTTCTCCTAGAAGGTACTTCTCAGTAGAATCAGACACCTCCGACATCCTATCGCCCAGTTGGATGTCTTGAAGGGCAGCCGAGACTTCAGAATCAATCGGATTATGGGCAGTTGGTATCTTCATCTGAGGCTGGGGGATGATTGCATCAGCCCATGCTTTACGGAAAAGGTAGGCCCTCATCTTCTCATTTGGAAGGTAGGAGCCTGAGGTGATTTTCTGAAAACACTTCACCCAGGATCGTAACATTTCCTTGGCAGCATCCCTTGACTCCGTCGACTTAGGGTCGTCAAAAGCCTCGGTAATCTGGTTAGAACAAACTGTACAAACCTGAAGGTCCCAATAGCGTAGATCACCTCTGGAGAAGGCTGCACATGCTGCGTGCCTCCTGCAAAGTTGATGTCCACAGCAATACAAGAAATGAAAGAAGGAACTGGTCCATATGGCACTGAGTACCCAGTGGTAAGAGAGGAATGCATAAATCATGTGCAGAAAAGACTTAAACATCTTTTAGAGGAATTAAAAAAGAAGTGTAAAAAAAAAGAGTGACAAATAAAAACGGAAAAGAAAGAATTACATTTGTCAGTACTCTCAGTGGAAAAGATAAATTAAGTGAAAATAATTGTGTGAAGTGCAGTAAATATGGTTTTGCTGTGAGGAGAGGTGCCAAAGATCCTGATGACCCTATTGGTGCCATGAGAAGGGAAATAATGGCCATATTTCTTCATTTAACGAGCACTGATGATAAACACGATCATTCGCTTTGCCCAGAAGGGGAGAAGGGCTACTGTTTTCATCAGCAAGATATTGCAAGAAATAGGAAGCCAAGAAGTCATGATAAAATGAAAGTGAGACTAAGACTGAACCAAGAGGAGATGACCCTTGTCCACCAGTGTTTTGAGAGAGTTGCAACAGATGATATCTTGAGCAGATGCAGGAAGGGCCGTACTCAAAATATGAACGAGGCTTTCAACAGTAAAGTATGGGCCAAGTGCCCAAAAGTAAGATATCATGGAAAAGATACTACCACTTTTACCTACCATATTGCAGCAATTGAGCACAATGTAGGATATATTGATGGTTCATTAATCCCAGTAATGAAATGTGTAACAAAGCAATGTCTAAAAACTCTAACACTACAAGAAAAAAGAAGAAAGAGCATATCTATTGCTCCACCGAAAAAGAAAACGAAAGTATATGATAGCAGAGGAGATGCATATCAGCCAGGAGCCAGTTAGGGTGCTAAACCTGGCAACAATAAGTAGACTGGCATACTATTGAAGCCCCCCCCCCCCCTTTGCAACAATAGAAAAATAACCATGTCTAAAAGAGGGGATAATATCTTATTATAGGAGAGGGGACCAGGAGCCTTGTACACTTTCCAGATCAGCTTTACCAACAAATGTGAGTACGTCAAATCTTTAA
Organism: Palaemon carinicauda; assembly: GCF_036898095.1. Taxonomy (NCBI): domain Eukaryota; kingdom Metazoa; phylum Arthropoda; class Malacostraca; order Decapoda; family Palaemonidae; genus Palaemon; species Palaemon carinicauda. The sequence continues at coordinate 21,000,886 of NC_090758.1, forward strand.
ACTGTTATTTCTCAAAATAGTATTTTTCGTTATCAAATTGCTAACTACTTCCTTAATTATGGACCAATTTTTTAAATTAAAAAAGTATTATGATTCTGGATGATTGTAGCAATAGAAAAAATTACAAGATTTTTCCTATCGCCAGCCAAGAAATAATTAATTGAAAAAAATTGAAATATTTTTTTTTTTGACATTTTTTTTACGAGATGGAACAAAAACATAAGAAAATTTGAAAATATGCACTTTTTTATTGTATATACTATAAGCACTATGTTGGTTTTTAATTGTTTAAAATTGATTCATAAATAAGGGAGGAGATAGATTTGGAAAATAAGAGAAAAAGTCCACAAAAAACAGAAAAAAAAACAAAAATAGAAAACTATTCAACTTAGGGAGACTAAAATTGGCTGAAGTATTGTGTACATATAGATGCATTTTCTGTGCAAGTTTCAATGTCATAGTGCAAAAATGAGCCCCCCCCCCTTGAGTTTCTTCCCTTAATCCGGCAGCAGGGTTAGGGGTACAACACAATAGTCAGAGAAACAGTATGGATGCAAGGTTATGAGGCGGCATTGCCATACGACCTTCCATCTAGAAAGAGTGAACTTATGGAAGGGGAGAATGTAGCATTCAGGCTTCCAAAGAATCCATATCTTGCCGGGCTCTACCGGCACACATGGAAGGGAGGCCAAGGGAGGTCTGGGGTTCACTCTGCAAAGAACAAAGGGTCTCTGCCAGCCGACACGTAATGCCAGTCGGCAGAGAGCTGAGCCTGTCTGCCATCCTAACCTACACTAGGTACGGAGGTAGGACTGCGGCCAAAAAAAAAAAAAAATAAAAGAAAGAGCTGTGAGGAAGGGATAAGGGTCCTATAGACTTCGTTCTAGCAAGAGACATACTCAGCAGTTAGGGAAGCTCATCCTAACCTTGAGATGTCTATTAGGGAGGAAGACTGGCAATTGTTGCTATCCTCCTCCCAACCAAAACAAAGTTAGGTGAAGTTATTTTGCCGGGCAACAGAGAAAACTCATTCTCCAGCCCGAGAAAAACAACACAGGACAGTCTGGTAGGCCACTAGAGGAAGGAATCATCTCTCACAGAATCCTTCCGACATGGACTAGGGAGGCAAAGCTTCCTGTGTCCACCCCTAACCAAGCAAAGGAGACTCATTCTCTATGATAGGAAGAAGCACACCACAGACTAGAAACTCATGTTCTGCCTTAACCAAAAAAACCAGTTACTCTCGTTATCAGGTCAAGACAGACACATTCTAGAATAGTTATACCTGAATTATTATACAGATAAAACTACTAGGATTAAGCCAAGGGCTCACAGAGGGAGAGAGGGATTGAACTTAGCCTCCGGAGGAGAAAAGAACAATCAGGGATATGCGAAAGTATACTACTGTACTTAGATAACTAGACTAGGTACGATGAGAATCGATTACCTAACCAAAGCTCTCTCGTATACAATCTTGGAAAGAACATTCAACAATATCTTACATGTATAAAATATTTGCCTATAGCTTCAATAATATAACACTCGGAAAAACTTATATCATGGCTGAAAGTACTAGGGCCAGACGCCTAGGCTACTAAGCCTCGCGAAGGGTAAGATCGGTTACCTAAATAACCGAACTAAAAACTGATGGTTTAATATAAGCATTCCTAGAGTAGCTAAATAGCTAGATTATTAAAGCAAAACAAACCGGGAACGTCAAGCTAGCTAACTAAATGACTCAGAAATAGCAAGCGATACCATCCAGGATGCCTCCAGTAGGCAACAGCTCTTGTTTACGTTGATATCACTTTTGATTTAATTAAAAACGACAAAATCTTACATTTATGCATAATAAATATAATACTTAACTTTCCAGAGGCAAAAGAGGCCGGAGAAGTCATCAAAATGTTGAATTGAATCCAAAATAACGAGAGAACACAAGGGAAAAAACCGAGTAGTAGAGCTACACAAAAAGGAATAAAGAGGGCGCTACCACCTTCATCAGATACACACTGGAAACGGAATAGGAGAGATGCCTTATGAGCAGCTCTCTTTTCCTTCTCGTTTCAGATTCTTGTCACTGTAATACCTCGAAGCGTTAATACTTTTCCGGGTGAAAATAGCTATGTGACGTGTCAAGAATACGTCCTCTGATATTATGCGATATCCCTGGGAGATTATTAAGGGATATTCGCTCCAGGAGTTAATATTCTGGATACCTTAAGGTAAAATTCTCTGGGAATATCAATGTAGTCAAATATACCCTAGAAAGCTACCTATTAGGAACTTTCATCAGGACGACGTGGCCAGAGCCCAAAAAGAACATATTGTTAAACAGCAGCATAAGAATGAATTGATAAGTAGAAGAATAAATTGCTAAACATGAGCACGAGAATAAAAAAAAAAAAAAAAAAAAAAAAAAAAAAAAAAAAAAAAAAAAAAAAAAAAAAAACAGTAATAAATTGCTTAAAATCAGCAGAATAATAAATTGCTAAGAAATACCATCAGTATCTCCTGGGAGACAAAAAAAAAAAGAAAAAAAAAACAAAAAAGAATGAAAAACAGCATCCTCTACTTTCCGCTCATAATGCTTTTATTCATGAATCAGGAAGTAAAAGGAAGACTAATAAAAGCCTTCAAATTTTTTCTTTCATAACCAATCAACTCACCTGGCAAAAGCAGTCTTGTTTACTATGCTTGATTACATCCACAGCAGGTGAGCTTCGAGGAATGGCAAGTTTATATTAT
>NC_090758.1:21011133-21013633 GCF_036898095.1 Palaemon carinicauda
CATCGTTCTGAAGAAAGACAGCTCCCTCCGTCCGTGCAGGAATTACAGGCGCCTGAAAATGCAAACTGAACTGGATAACTACCCCCTCCAAAACATCGCCTACTTAACATCCTACCTGTACAAAGCTAAGATTTTCTCCACGCTCAATATCCTGAAGGGGTATTATCAGGTGCCTATGAACCCAAAAGACATCCCTAAGACCACCAGCACCACTCACTTTGGTAAATACACCTTCAATTACTCCTGTTTTGGCCTTTGTAATGCCACTTTTGAACGTCTCATGGATGGCATTTTAGGGGACCTCCCCTTCTGTGTATGTTACGTGGACGACATACTTGTGTTCTCTTCTTCAAAATAGGAACACCTCCGTAACCTGTGCATCAAGCTCGACCTCCTGCAACAAAAGGGCCTTTTAGCCCGGTACGACAAGTGTACCTATGTTGTCAACAAAGTGTTATTCTTAGGGCACCATATCACTCCTGAAGAGTCCTTCCCCTCACTGAGAAGGTAGAAGCCGTTCCGAACCTCCCACGCCCTCGATCATCAAAGCACTGCAGGAATTCTTGGGCATGATCAAGTATTATCACCGTTTTCTGTCAGACATTGGCGTCACTCTTGCTCCCCTTTTCTCTACGTGTCCCTCAAGGGTAAGCCAAAAGACCTGAAGTGGGGCCCCCTTCAAGATGCGACCTTATGCAATGCAAAGAATGCCCTATCAACTGCTGCTGCTCTCACTTTTCCCGTCCCATATGCTCCTCTCCTTCTCTCCACCGATGCCAGCGTCATCGCTATTGGTACAGTACTCGTACAGGTGGTCAACGGCTCATCCCGCCAATTGGCCTTCTTCAGCAGGAAACTGTCCAAAGCAGAATCTGGTTATTTTTACTTTCGATCGCGAATTGCAGGCTGTGCATTTGGATGTCAGTACCTTTTGCCATTTCTTAGAAGGTACGCCCTTCGTCCTTCGCACAGACCATATGCCTCTGGTGCATGCTTCATTCCACAGTTTGACACCTGGTCCATCGGTCAATGCTGATATCTCTCTGCAGTGGCGGAATACAATTGCACTCTTCAACACGTCCCTGGGAAAATGAATCCAGTTGAGATGCCCCTATCAAGAAACACGTTGGCCGCCGTTCACCAGGGATTGGATTACAACGCCTTGGCTGAAGCCCAACGACAGGATCAGAGTATCATTGATGTAGGACATCCCGCACACCTCTCTGTTGGGAAGACGTCCCCCTTGACGACGCCAACACCATCCTCCTCTGTGACGTCAGTACTGTTAGACCGCGACCATGGATTCCTGCTCCCATGCGCTGACAGGTCTATGATTTCATTCATGGCCTCTCATATCCCTCACACTGTTTTACTGCACAGCTGCTGAAAATGAAGTTCATTTGTCACGGCATTAATAAGGAGGCTAAGGATTGGGTTCGCACCTGTACTTCTTGCCAAACTTCCAAAGTACATCAACACACGGATTACGGAGTAGGCACCTTTCTTCAACCTCAGCGTCATTTCGCCAACATTCACTTCGACATTTTAGGCCCTCTACCTACATAACAGGGACATTGTTGCCTGTTTACCATCATAGACCACTCAACTCGTTGGCCTTATGCCATTCCAATGGGAACTGCAATGTCCGCCTCATGTATATTGTCCTCACTCTCATGATGGAAAGCAAGATTTGTTATCCCTGAGATTATTACTCCTGACAGGGGTAAAACATTCACCTCTCAATTTTGGACATCATTAGTTAATCTCCTGAGCATCACCCTACATCAGACAACTGCCTACAACCCCACTGCCAATGGAATGATTGAACGTTTTCATTGCACCCTCAAAGCAGCTTTAATGTCCCGCTTCAAGGACTCCATCGGGTTTACTCAGCTTGCCTGGGTCCTCCTGGGACTAAAGACCACGACTAAAGACGCATTGGACGTCTTGGCAGCTGAAATGGTGTATGGCGGGTCGACCCGTTGGTCTTCGCTGCCAATTTTTTCCTTCTACAAACTTCTTCCACGATCTCGAGCACAAAAGTCATGTCGGGGGAATATTTAAGCCATGCTGCCACACTTACAAGCCCACAGTGAAGCATTACATACTGACATACTTGCACTCTGCGACGCACGTCTTCCTACGCAACGACGCTAGCAAGCCACTGCTAACGGGCCCTTTCCTTGTGATCAAACGCAATCCGAAAGTAATCCTACTAAACATTCGTGGCAAGGAAGATTGGGTCTTCATTGATCGTTTAAAACCTGCTTATCTCCTGCCAGATGACCCGCCTACAGTTTGCCTCTCAAATCGACGCCGTATCTATCATTTACAGTATGACACTTTTAGGGGAGGAGCCATGTACCGTCCGTGTGTCACATGAACGTACATAGTAATGACATTTTTCTTTTTCTGTATATATTATCCTTTGTATCTTCACTCTCCCCCCAAAGTGACAACAACTTGTTTTAACATTCCAGCATACTCCATTGTTAACTGT
>NC_090758.1:21018633-21023633 GCF_036898095.1 Palaemon carinicauda
AGTAAACTTTCCAAAACCAGAAAACCAAAACATCACCATCTGATAAATAGGTACCCAACCTAAAAATTTCACATCACTCATATCGTTAATAAACTTAATTAAGAGTCATTGCACTAACAACCGGATTCTGTATATATAGTCCAAAAGCTATAACCTTTTCCACACACAATACACTGTTCCTTTTCAGGGATACACCTCAATCACTATCAATAAATGTTGATCACAAAAACCACTGTCTATTTCAGTGTTATATATCACACTTATCACCATAGTGTCCAATACATACACACACCGAACGACACAGAGAAGACCACCACAAGACTCCCCTGTGCAAACAAACAAACAAAATCGATGAAGCGTAATTATTAGCCTGAAAATACAGAATACCAGATTAGTGCCTATCTCTTTTCTTAGCTTATTATAAACCTTATCGTACCTGGAACCTCTAAACCTTAGTAGATTAACCTTAACTCAGTCTAGGGTACCACTCATACACCAGCCTGTAGCGCCTAAAAAACGGCTGTTGTGCTACAGACCCGTGAGCCCATGACCCATCTAATTAATCAATCATTGGAAAGTACCAGTGATCACCCTCACCTTTTAACCTTAAAGATCCCATATAATATACCCAGAACATTATAGCCTTCTGTAAACAAACCATGATTAATAAATCTTAAATATACATTTACTTCTACTCACTACGTGCCCACTTCAACAGCACACACACCATAATTAGAACGATACAGATACTACCTTTAATAACTGCATAGCCCTCTGTCAATCAACTAATATTCAACGCTGCGAGAGAGAAAATCGGCAACAATATTATCTTTTCCTGGGATGTGGGAAAATTCTAAATTCCACTCTTGCAGCATGAGACTCCACCTCATCAATCGTTGATTTTTATTTTTGTATCTGCTGATGAAGGTCAGGGGATTATGGTCTGTCAAGACCTTAATAGGTGTATCTGAGGAGGAGAGATAAACCTGAAAATGGTTAATAGCAAATACTAAAGCAAGAGTCTCTTTCTCCACAGTGGAATACCTACGTTGGGCGGAGGACAATTTTTTTGAAAAGAATGCGACAGGATGAGAAACTCCCTGCTCGTCATTCTGCAACAACACCGCTCCTACACCAACGTCACTTGCATCCGTGGCAAGAGAAAAAGGAAAGTCAAAATCAGGAGCTCTCAAGACAGAGAAATTAATTAAAACTCTTTTTAAATTATCAAAATCCCTTTGCGTTTCATTCGTCCAGACAAATGCTACATTCTTTCTCAAGAGATTTGTTAACGGATCGGATATATCCGAAAAATTCCTAACAAACCTTCGGTAGTACCCACTCAAACCAAGGAATCTTCGGACATCCATCCTACATTTAGGGACTACCATATTTTCAATACTTTCGATATTGGCCTGCTTAGGAGCAACTTTACCATTACCAACCTCATGACCCAAATATACCACCTTCGCCTTTGCGAAATCGCTTTTCTTTAAATTAATTACCAAATTTGCCTTTTTCAACACCTCAAATAGTGCCCTAATACGTTTTAAATGGGTTTCCCAATCATCGCTATAAATAACAATATCATCAATATACACAACACATCCTTCTAAACCATGGACTAAAGTATTCATTAACCTCTGAAAGGTAGCAGCCGCGTTCTTCATACCAAACGGCATAACTTTACATTGAAACAATCCCTGTGGTGTTACAAAAGCAGACAGGGCCCTTGCCCGCTTTGAAAGAGGAACTTGCCAATAACCTTTCAACAAATCGAATTTGCTAATGTATTTGGCCTTCCCCATTCGATCAATACAATCCTCAATTCGAGGTAATGGATAACAATCAGATTTAGATAACTCATTCAACTTACGGTAATCAAAACATAACCTGAAATCACCGTCGGATTTCTTGACCAATACAACAGGTGATGACCAAGGACTTTGACTAGGTTCAATTAGGTCATGTTTTAGCATATAATCCACTTCCTTTGCTACAACCTCATTTTTGAAGGGATTCAACCTGTAAGGAGATTGTTTCACAGGAGTGGCGCTACCTACCTCTACATCATGTTCAAGGACCGAAGTCCTACCCGGTACATCCGAAAATAATTCTTTATAATTAGATACTAAATTTTTCAAAGACCTTTGTTCTTCCTTACCTAAATGTGAAATTACTCCCGAAAATTTTTCCAAAGACTTTCTATTATCCGACCGCCATTCACACCTATTAAAACAATTATCATCAATACCCTCCCCCTCTGAAAAAGAAAAATGGTTATTGTTCTCAGAATCTACCGTGTTCCCAATAGTTGCCACAGGAATGACTTTTTCCCGTTCCATATAAGCTTTCAACATATTTACATGACACAGTTGAAAAGGTTTCCTTCTTTGAGGTGTCTCCACTAAATAGTTAACTTCACTTACTTTTTTCAAAATTTTCCAAGGACCTGAAAAAGAAGCTTTCAATGGATTCCCTGGGAAGGGTAACAAAACCAATACTTTATCGCCTACCGCAAAGTCGCGTGCCTTGGACCTTCTATCAAAGAAAAACTTCATTCTTTTTTGGCTACATAATAAGTTTTCACCCGCAAATTTCCAAGCCTTGGTTAATTTATCGCCTAGATTAGACACATAATCCAATAAATTAACCTCAGGGACGTCTCCCTCCCAAGACTCACGAACCACATCAAGAGGACCTCGAACACAATGGCCAAACACAAGGCTGAAAGGCGAAAAACCTAAAGACTGACTTGGGACAGAACGAAAAGCGAACAACAAATAAGGTAATTCCTTATCCCATTCAGAACCATTAATCAAACAATATTTCTTTACCATGGATTTCAGGGTCTGATGAAATCTCTCCAGAGCTCCCTGGCTTTCCGGATGATATGGAGAAGAGGTCACATGTTTTATATTTAACTCTGCCATTTTATCTTTGAAATACCTGCTAACAAAATTAGAACCACAATCCGATTGAATAATCTTAGGCATCCCAAACCTGGTAAAAAAGTCAATTAGTACATCTACAATTTTAACACTTTTTATTGTACGTAGTGGTATTGCCTCGGGATATCGAGACATCCTATCCATGATTGTCAAAATATATTCATTACCACTACGCGTCTTCGGTAATGGTCCAACCACATCAATAATGACTTCCTTAAAAGGTTCGGAAACTACAGGAATAGGACATAGAGGCGATTTTGGAATCCGCTGATTGGGTTTACCGACCCTCTGGCACACATCACAACTATTGACAAACTTCTTTACATCTGCCTTCAACTTCGGCCAATAATAATTCCCTAACAATTTGCAAGAAGTTTTATGAATTCCAAAATGGCCGGCCAGACCACTTTCGTGCGCCAATGACATTAACTCCTTCCTGTAACCAAAAGGAACCATTATCTGTTTCACAATTTCATAATCAACATTATCCACCCCAATAGGCCTACTCAACCTATATAAAATATTATTAAATATCTTAAATTTGGGACCAGTCATATCAGACACCTCACCTGACTCGATAGAGAGTTCCCGAAACTCCTTTTTCTGGGCTTTGATTAGCTCTTCAGTAGTCCAATTTAACTTGTCCGTTAACATTCCAAGATCTACAGCTAGGCTATCACTACGATCTAAACTACTTAAATCTACATCAATTGTTGACTCTGCAGCGTCAACAATTCTAGCACTAGAACGAGTAACTGCTGCTACTTCACTATTAGGGTTTATCAATATCGGACAATTATTATTCTTCATAGCCACATCATTCCCTAACACAACATCAACCTCCTTAACCGGGAATTTATCAACTATGGCCAATTTCAAATTCCCTGCAAAGGAAGGGCAGATTAAATTAAAATTTTCAATAGCATGTGACTTTACAGAATCAGGAAAACCAGCCAATAACACAAATTCCCCACTTTTGGGTACAAAATTACAAGGTAATGCCTCCCTTAGAATCAAAGACTGAGCTGCCCCGGTATCACGCAAAATACGCACTCGTCTTTTCTCGGAAGAATTGGCGAAGGAGACACTACCGAAAGACAAATATCTGTCAAAACAACCAGGTAGTCATTGATCAGCGGATGTTGTTGGGGTAGGTTCTCTCTCTCTCTCTTCCACACCCATCACTGGCCTAACATTAGCATTTTGAGATTTTCTAAACGCATAACACATACTCTTTACGTGCCCCTTCTTATTGCAAAAGAAGCACGTCAATGTTTTCAATTTCTCTGGATTATATATATTTGGCCTATTGCCTCTGTTAGGAGAAAAATTATTATTAGCGTTACCCTGATTATTATTACTTCCCTGATTATTTCTACTAAACACCTTAGCATTATTATTAGGATTAGCATTATTATTCCTACCCGTCTTAACCCAACCAGAATTCACCTTTGTCGTTACTCCCACTAACTCACTCTTATGAGACAAGCAATATTCGTCACTAGCGATGGCTACCTCCTGAACAGTCTCGAGTTTCAACTCTTCGAGGTGGACCTTCAGTTTATCCGGGACACACCTTTTAAACTCCTCCACCAACATTAACTCCTTCAATTTCTCAAAATCTCCCACCTCCTTGGACTTGAACCAATCGCTAGCATACTGTTCCTTCGCCCTGGCAAATTCAACATAAGTTTGTTCCCTACATTTTTCTAAGTTCCGGAAGCGTTGCCTATAAGCTTCAGGGACTAACTCATAGGCCTTCAAGACAATAGCCTTCACACTCTCATAATCTGCTGATAGATCCTCCTCCAGCGTTACATATACCCTCTGAGCTCTTCCAACCAATTTACTTTGTATAAGAGTGGTCCAATACTCTTGGGGCCACTCCAACCTTGCAGCAATCCTTTCAAACGATACAAAAAACTCTGCTACATTATTTTCTTCGAATTTAGGTACAAATTTGAGAACCTGCGATAAATTAATAGCAGGAGTTACTAACCTATTTGGGGAATGGGCGGGGGAAAAAGAAACTGGGTTTCTCATAGCAAT
>NC_090758.1:21028633-21036133 GCF_036898095.1 Palaemon carinicauda
TCTATCATCGGAAAGTACCCTAATTATTAGAGTAAAGTAAATTCATTATAATTTGATTATAAGTTGTTAATACTTTTCCAACCTTTTGATCTTGTTTTAGTTTTTAGTTTATTTTTAAGCCAGCGTCATTCTTAGTTTGATGAACTCTAGAGAGTCATATGGCTTCTCAGTTTTGTTTTTGTTTTCCACCTTCTCCCCCGGTATTAGTGAACTACTGAAGTGCCTTATTAACGATTGCTGTTTTTCTCTCCTATGAGCTGTGTTGACTCGAGTGAAAGGCTTGATCGAATGGTGGTGATAAGTGACAGAGTTAGTTCGAGTTCCTACTCACAGTCTGACGCTTTGCCACTTCATCTTGGTGACCTTTGGAGTTTTGGAAGCACTTCCTTCGCTACTTTGTGTGTGGTCGCTGGTGTTTGTCACCCGCGGCATTCATCAGCCACGTCCCTTCCCTCGTTCGTTGGAGGATTTGCGAATGAGTTGTCCCGTTTCTACTGAGAACGGTGCGGTTTGCGACGTGCGAGATCCGTTGAAGTCCCGGATTCTCGGAGGCTACCACCCTTGGCGTTCCTGTGGCATTTTGGATTGCCTTCGGGCATTGCAGTGATCCAGTTGACCTGCTCATCGGCGTCAGTGAGTTCTTGGAACTCGTGGAGATACGTAGGGCGGCATACTACAGGTATGAGATATTTTTATTGTTATTTACGACGATCGTGGATCGCCGAGTACCTGTAGGTGTGCACGCCCTTGTTTGCAGTACGGTGTTTTGGACCCTGGATGGCCTGATGGGACAATCTACCGAGCTTTTTGTGATTATTCTGTGTAAATTTTTAAGATTATTTGGTTTTTGTAATTTATCATTTATTAAGTTAAGTTTAACATTTAAGTTAGTTTGTTTGTGTTAGGTAGGAATAATATTAAGTTTCTCATTTATTTTCTCTTTCTTCCTTCTACCTATCTTAGTTTGTTAGGTTAGTTTTCTGGCCAGTGATTTTGAAAGGTAGCTGCCTGAAATGTTGTATTTACAATCTTCTTATTTCTTAGCCTAGGGATTAACTTAGTTGTAGGTGATCTTTTAAAGATCTTAAGGTTGGTTTTCCCTCAATTTGTATATTCATTTATTTTGCTTATTATTGTTACCAACCCATTATTTTTTTTTGTTTGTAAATAAATATTGTAACTTTTGTTGAGGTGTTTGTTCTTTTGTTCCCAAATTGCTGTGTTACATTTTTACTGACCGCAAATTTCTGAATAGAAAGAACCCTTGAAATTACGGCCGTAAATACGGTCGTAACAATCTGGCGACCTTGCCAGGATTTGCACTCGGGTGTACACAGTAGTTGGGACTTTGGAACACTCCTCAGTGGGGGTTATAGTATTTATTTTTTTTGGAAATACCTTTCCCTCCTATCACTATGGCTAATTTGGATGACTTTGAGTTTAGTCCTGCAGAGTTTTTAGGGTCAGCTGACTGTATTAGTCATTTACCAATACTAGGAAAGGAATATCTGGTTAGTTGTGCTAGATGGTTGGGTATCCCTTTCAAAGGAACTGATACAAAGAGGAAATTGCTAATAATGGTAAAGAACTGTGTCATGCAAGGTTTGGCTGAGGCTGAAGGGTTACTTGGTGAAAATATTAGTGATAGAGGTAGTGAATTAGGAAATGATGATAGGGTAGTTGCAGATGATAATGGCATTAGTGGTGGTGCAGGTTTTTTGTTATTTGATGATTCTCCTCAGACTGGAGTTATTTATGAAGGTCCGGCTAATTTGCTGCCAAAGGGAAATATAACCACAAACCCTTTCTTATCTGAAGAGAATTTAGGGCCAGCAGTTCCTACTGTTCCTATTAATTCTAATTCAAAGGAGATTCAAGAATATGACTTAATTTGTAAAAGGATTGAGTTGTTGAAATTGGAACATGCGGAGAACGAGAGGGTGAGGAGGCATGAGATAGAGATGGCCAATATTAATTTGGAAATGGCTAGGTTACAGGGGGCTCCAAACCAATTTAGTACCCCACGAGGTAGCCAGCCTGAAAGGTTTAATATTGGGGCTGCATTAAAATTGGTCCCCATTTTTGATGAAAGAAATGTTCCAGAATTCTTTAAGGCCTTTGAGAGGGTGTCTACACGATTGTCTTGGCCACCAGAGATGTGGACGGTGCTAATCCAGTGTAAATTGGTAGGCAAGGCAATCAGGGTATATAATGCCTTGGAGGAAGGGATAGCCAGGGATTATCACAAGGTAAAGGCACTAATTTTAAAAGCGTATGATTTGGTCCCTGAGGCATACAGATTAAAGTTTAGAAATTTTAATAAACATCCTTCCTTATCGTATGTAGAATTTGCCAGGTTCAAGGAGGAACAGTTTGACGACTGGTTGAAAAGTCGTCAAGTTGTCACTTTTTCTTCCTTGAGAGAACTAATACTTTTGGAGGAGTTTAAGAAATCTTGCTCCAAAGAACTAAGAATTTATTTGGAAGAAGTAAAGGTCACTAATTTAGGTAAGGCAGCTCAAGTGGCTGACGAATTTGTCTTGACTCATAGAGCAGGTTCAGGCAATTTCGTCAGCAAAGATAAAAGTAATAATGTAGTAGAGTCAGCGAATTTTCATAAAGGAATAAGAGGTGATAATAATAAGCCTAAGAATTCAGTGGTTCAAAATAATTTCCAAGCTAGTAACAATGGAAGATTCACGGGTAAACCTGGTACTCGTGTATTTTCCAATGGAGGTAGTACTGGAACGAGAAACAATAATGTGAAGACTTGTTTCTGGTGTAAGAAACCCGGTCATTTCCAGGCTCAATGTCAAGCCAGAGCAAATTATCTTCAAAAAAATAATCCTGTGGCTTTAATGCCAAGTACATCTCCTGACGTAAAATTACCCATAATTAGTAGTGATAGTGGTAGTAATTGTACGCCTGGAGATGGAAATAATAATCCACAGGAATGACTGAAGTATGATAAATACATATGGCCTGGTAAAGTAATATATAATTCTGTCATTATTGATGTTAAGTTCTTGAGAGATACAGGGTCTGCTCGTTCGTTAGTGCTGGAAAGCAGTTTGAAGGGTTTGGTGAAGTATACAGGGAACTTTATTGTTCTGGGAGGTTTCCCGAGCACAATAGTTTCGGCTCCTTTAGCAGAGGTAATGTTGTCATTCCCTGGGTATTATGGAAAGATCGAGTTGGCCGTTGTTGAGAGTCTTCCTATAGCTGGTATTGATGGCATATTAGGAAATGATATGGTTAATAGTGATGGCCAGGAATTATTTCCAATATTGTCAATCAATAAGTGTCCAGTGGCGGTTACCACTAGAGCTGCAGCAAGAGCTGCAGACTTATTAAATAATGATGAAGAGTTAAATTTGAGTAGTTTAGAGGTAGATGTAGATGTAGGAAGACCCGGGTCAGTAGTAAGTAAGGTAGTAAGTAGTGATAATATAATTCCAGATTGGGATCGAACAGCTTTTATTGAAGCCCAGAAAAGGGAGTATAATTTTAATTTGGGTGATACTTCTGACTTGACAAAGCCTCGATTCTGGGTAAAACAGGGCCTGTTATATAGGGTGAGTCGTCCCCTGGTTGCTAATGATCCCCAAATATCTCGTATTGAGCAAATAGTGGTGCCTTCTCACTTTCAGAGACAAATATTAAATATATCTCATGATGATGCATTCTCTGGTCATTTTGGTGTCTGGAAGACGTTCCGTCGGTTGGCTAAATGTTTTTGGTGGCCAGGAATGAAATCGTCAGTAAAACAATATATGAAAGAAAGTCCAGTGTGCCAAGTGGTAGGTAAACCTAATCAGACAATTGTAAAAGCACCTTTATATCCTATACCAGCTATTGGCGAGCCATTTAGTGAGCTAGTAGTTGATATAGTAGGTCCCCTGCCTAAAACTAAAACAGGTTTTATATATTTACTGACTGTGATGGATCGGGCATCGCGGTTTCCCAAAGCCATTCCCATGAAGAAAATCACATCTAAGGCTGTATTTGACCAGTTGGTAATTTTCTTTTCGAGGTATGGAATCCCTCGTAAGATACAAACTGATTGTGGAACTAATTTTACCAGTAAGGAATTTCGAAGTAAGTGTGCAGGTTTGGCCATTCTGCACACTACTAGTGTTCCTTACCATCCAGAGAGTCAGGGAGTGGTGGAAAGATTCCATCAAACTCTTAAATCAATTTTAAGGAGATTTTGCTATGAGCATGGAGAGGAATGGGATAAGGGTCTTCCTTTTGCTCTCTTTGCTCTTAGGAGTCATCCAAATTCATCCACGAGCGTGGCTCCTTTTGAGTTAGTCTTTGGACATAAAATACGGGGTCCTTTAGAAATTCTATATGAAATTTTAGAGTCCGATCAAATAAAGGAGACGAAGGTGGGCGAATTTGTTGTTAACCTTAAAGAAAAACTTTCTAGCGCCTGGAAGTTTGCTAGAGAAAATTTAGCTAACTCGCAGGCTGCTATGAAAAGTAATTATGACAAGAAAACTCGAGCACGGTCGTTTGAGCCAGGTGAATTAGTTTTGGTGTTGGGTACTGATTCGGATAACTTCCTTGAACCCAGGTATAAGGGGCCTTGGAAGGTGTTGAGGAAGTTATCCGATCTTAATTATGAAATAGAAGCTCCCGGGACCAAACGAAAGTGTCGAATTTTTCACATTAACCGACTGAAACCTTATGTCTCTAGTAGATCTGATACTTTGGAAACCGGGTATGAATCGGTTTCTTTGGTGGCAGAGGTGCTTCCTGATGGATCTGAGGAAATAATTAATCAAGTACCTTCGGATGCTCTATCTAAGAATGTGCAATGTTTGGATGGGATGGATGAGCATCTGAAGCATCTTGATCTAAATCAGAGAAGAGAAATGGAAGGTTTAATTCATTCTTTTTCAGATTTGGTTAGAGACTCTCCCGGATTGACTAGTTTAATTGAACATGATGTGGTAGTAGGAGAAGCTTCACCAATTAAACAAAGCCCTTATAGACTTAATCCCACTAAAATGGATATAGTCAATAAGGAAATAGAATATATGTTGAAGCATGATTTGATACAACCTTCTGTTAGTCCTTGGAGCTCTCCTATAGTATTGGTGAAGAAATCCGATGGACAGTATCGGATGTGTGTGGACTATCGCAAAGTTAATACGCACACTAAAAATGATTCCTTTCCCCTTCCTAGAATTGACGACTGCATAGACCGCATTGGTTCAGCAAAGTATATCACAAAATTGGATTTGCTCAAGGGCTACTGGCAAGTTCCTTTGTCGGATCGAGCAAGGGAGATTTCAGCATTTGTCACCCCATTCGGCTTGTATGAATGCAAGGTCATGCCTTTTGGGATGAGGAATGCTGCTTGTACTTTTCAAAGATTAATGAACCGTGTGGTCTGTGGATTAGAAGGTACTGAGATTTACATTGATGATCTTGTTGTCCACAGTAATGATTGGAAAACTCATTTACTCAGATTACGTAATGTTTTTGAAGCTCTCCGTGCTGCGGGTTTAGTCATTAACCTCGCTAAATGTGAATTTGGTAAGGCTAAAGTTGTGTATCTGGGTCATGAGGTTGGTCTGGGTCATATAGCCCCAAAACAGGCTAACGTCGAGGCTATAACTAATTTAAAGAGACCGTGCAATGTCCGAGAAGTTCGAAAGGTGTTGGGTATGATGGGCTATTATAGAAGGTTCGTTAGGAACTTTTCTGACATTGCCCGTCCCCTGAATGATCTTTTACAAAAAAATAAGAAATTCATTTGGACTAGTGATTGTGAAGAAGCATTCATAAGAATCAAGACTATTCTCATGTCTAAACCTATTCTGGTTTCTCCGAATTTTCAAGCTCCCTTTATAATTGCTGTTGACGCTAGTGATATAGGTATTGGAGGAGTTCTCTTTCAAATGGGTGAAGACAGGGAGGTGTACCCAATATCCTACTACAGCAAAAAGTTGTTAACGGCAGAGCGTAAGTATTCAACTATTGAGAAAGAGGCTCTCGCCCTGATCCGTACCATATCTCATTTTAAACCATACTTAACTAATCTTTCTTTTCCAGTGGAGGTATGGACGGATCATAATCCGTTAGTGTTTATTGAACGGATGAAAGGGTCTAACCAAAGAATTTTACGCTGGGCCTTGCAACTGCAAGAGCTCAACTTGGTAATTAAGCATATTAAAGGATCTGATAATAAGATCCCGGACACCTTGTCTAGGATGTAAAGTGTTTTTTTTTTTTTTGGTCTCCCTGCCTCTTTCGCCCTGCTCGTTCCTCTTTGTGTTCATTTAGAGTGAAAGCAAGTGCTAACTTTATGGTTTATTCCGACATCGTTCCGTTGTTTCGTTTATTTATGCGATATTTTTTTTGCCAGTGTTGTTTTTAGTTTAAGTATTAGCTGTAAGAAATATTCTGTCCTATATTAGTCTTAGTTTCTTATTAGCAGATAGATAGCTCTTTGTGCCATTTATTATGTCTTTAAGTTTTAGCAAGGACTTTTGGAATTTCGGAACTTTATTTTTTTTGTGATTTAATACATTTTGCTCTTGGCTTTAGGTTTTTTTTTCAGGTTCTGTGTTTAATTAGACTGTTTATATCTTGGTATGTTTGAGTTATATTTAATGCTAACCTTTTATTTCAGGATGTGTAATGCACCATTGTGTGTACTGTATTAAATAATCCTATGCATGTTTATATTAAGGCTATCTTTACTTTTGAGATTTATTTTATTTTTAGATTTAATTGATTCTTTAGGATGTATAAAATTTTTTACTGTATTTGATTAAAAAATTTTTGTAGGGGGAGAAAGGTATTAGAGTAAAGTAAATTCATTATAATTTGATTATAAGTTGTTAATACTTTTCCAACCTTTTGATCTTGTTTTAGTTTTTAGTTTATTAATAAGCCAGCGTCATTCTTAGTTTGATGAACTCTAGAGAGTCATATGGCTTCTCAGTTTTGTTTTTGTTTTCCACCTTCTCCCCCGGTATTAGTGAACTACTGAAGTGCCTTATTAACGATTGCTGTTTTTCTCTCCTATGAGCTGTGTTGACTCGAGTGAAAGGCTTGATCGAATGGTGGTGATAAGTGACAGAGTTAGTTCGAGTTCCTACTCACAGTCTGACGCTTTGCCACTTCATCTTGGTGACCTTTGGAGTTTTGGAAGCACTTCCTTCGCTACTTTGTGTGTGGTCGCTGGTGTTTGTCACCCGCGGCATTCATCAGCCACGTCCCTTCCCTCGTTCGTTGGAGGATTTGCGAATGAGTTGTCCCGTTTCTACTGAGAACGGTGCGGTTTGCGACGTGCGAGATCCGTTGAAGTCCCGGATTCTCGGAGGCTACCACCCTTGGCGTTCCTGTGGCATTTTGGATTGCCTTCGGGCATTGCAGTGATCCAGTTGACCTGCTCATCGGCGTCAGTGAGTTCTTGGAACTCGTGGAGATACGTAGGGCGGCATACTACAGGTATGAGATATTTTTATTGTTATTTACGAC
>NC_090758.1:21041133-21048633 GCF_036898095.1 Palaemon carinicauda
TTATTATTATTATTAAAGTAACTCCATCACTGCCTATAAATACCTATTGTTTCAGTAATAAGTTAGTTGTTAGAGTGCTGTTGTTTACTTCGCCATTGTTCCACTCCGTCAATTACATATTTTCGTCATCAGATGTTTTTTATGATCATAGTTAAATTTAAGTAAAATGTACATTTAAAGGTATTAAATAGAGATTTGATGAACCTTGTACCGATACATAACTCTGTCGACCATCAATGTCATAATCAAAAGTTAATTTTTCACAGCTGGAATTATAGCTCTCCTATTTTGACTGATTTGCCCTATAGAAAATTTATTCTTTTGGTTTAATTCTAAATAATTTTTATAATACTGAGGATTAAAGCTGAGTACAGCGAGGTTTTTTTCAGCTAGCAATTGGGAAAATTGGAATCAAAGGTTTCTAATATATATTGAAAATTCCTTGAAAATAACAATAAGTAATTTGTGAGTTTTTTTTTTCCATTAAAAACTAGTGTTGATATGAAAATTGTATATGTACTTTTTGCATGCAAATGATGTAGGGAGAGTTGATTATTTATCTTCCTACAGACTGGAAAATTCTCTCATAACGGAAAGACTTCCCTCAGCTCTTGATTAAACTTTATTTTTAGGTTGTTTTAGAAATACTTTAGAATGGAGAGAATCATATATGGAGACTAGAAAGAAAATACTTCTAATCGTAACAAGTTATGTAAATCTTATTGTTAGGTGTTTTCTGGCACCGTGATCGATATCAAAATAGGATTGAAAATTAAGATTAAATGTGTCCGTTTCTTTTTAATTTGTGAGTGTAAGTTCGTCCTAGGAATTAAAGTTTACAAGAATTTGGAAAACAAACAAACTTTGAGGAAGAAGTTGCTGTAGAGTTTCTGTCGATTACGTTGTGTGTTGTGATAAAACCAGATACTTGGTTCATATGTAAGAACATATATACTGTATATATATATATATATATATATATATGTATATATATATATATATATATATATATGAAAGTACTGATCACAAAAATAGCGACATAAGGAAAAAATCTGTAAACAGAAGTGCCCCAAATTAGTCATTTGCTGTTCATAGGTACAAACAACATCGACAGCAAATGATGTTCAGGGTCATCTAGTTGAGATTTCTTGTAAACAAGTAGATGTTATGCAAGTTCTGAAAGTGGCCACATAATTACAAAGCAGATTGACAGAGCATAATCCATAATTTGTTGATTAATAGAAAATATCTTACACAAAAACACATACGTACACAGAAATAGATGCATATATCTATATCTATATCTATATATATATATATATATATATATGTATATGTGTGTATACACTACATATATATATATATATATATATATAAATATATGTATATATGCCTATATATATGTATATATATATATATATATATATAACGGATTTTTAGCGAAGCGAAAAATCTATTTTTGGGTGAATGGCCATGTCGTCCTGATGGAAGTTCCTATAGGGTAGCTTCCTAGGGTATATTACAACTACGGCGATACTCCCAGAGAATTTACCTTAAGGTACCAGAATTCTAACTCCTGGAGCGAGTATCCCTCGTGAAAGGGATATCGCGACATATCAGAGGACGTATTCTTGACACGCCACATGGCAATCTGCATCCCGAACAGAGATTCGTCTCGCAGGGGGCAATTGGCAAGAAACGAATTCGGGAAAAAAAAAGGGGGAGCCGCTCCCGAGGCTCCCTATCTCCCGATTCGTAAGCGTGCCTGGCGCCAATCCTGGCGCCATCTGTATTCCTTGTAGCGTACACGAGGTGCTACAGATACTGTATGTAGGGAGGAGTCCTACAGCCCTTTCGTAGAAAGGCAAGGGCGGGTCCATCAGGACGACATGGCCATCTCACCCAAAAATAGATTTTTCGCTTCGCTCAAAATCCGTTTTTTGGGCTCAAGCCATGTCGTCCTGATGGAAGTATACCAGAGCATTACTGTATCTGTGGATTCTCAGAACGTGCCGTACTCCCCGGAGGTAATTTTTTACCCGGTCGACTAGACCTAGAGACCTAAGATGTTACCGTTATACATGTTTTCAACTAACTATAAACCATGTTAGAGCTTCCTGCCCCCTACAGGGAAGAGTCCTACTAGACTCTGAAAAGTCTCGAAGAGTACATATACCTACAGTATGTATGAATACCAGGCGAGCTAATATAGTGGTCTCGCCCTATATTAAGTAAAGCATAGTTGTAAAGAACCACTGCGTCAATATGAAATATCGACCAGTTCTCCGCACAATACTTGTATTGGACAAAGGTTTTATATCCGCATAGGAGGAAAACCAATGCAACATAGCTTGCATAAAGGAACAATTCTATTAGAATTATCCCAGATAAGGTACATAGAATGAATGCTCAATTATACCAATAAATTGACACAGGTGAAGGAGACGCAAGGTTCTCAAGAACCAGTTTATTGACAGGCAATAAATACACAGGTTAACCACAATATATATATATATATATATATATATATATACATAAGAAGAGGATAACCCAAAACTTTAAGCATAAGTATGATAGTAAACAGAACTTGTTTGTCTGAAAGAAAAAACATTAAATGCCACTTTTAAGATACCGAGGTATCAAAGTCATAAAAGTCTGTATTACAAATCAATGACATTAGCGTTAGAAACGCTCGGCACACATGTCTGTACTTATGCTATGTTCACCTTTGGAAATGGAACAGTCTACATAGGCAACACAGTGCCCTCACTTAGTTTGTAGTACAGTATGTAACTACACACTCACCCTGGAATTAATCGTCCCAATTAAAACCACTGTTCCTCGCAGAGTTAAACAGTAGGGTTAACACCGCGACCCACTGCTACCACAGATCTCTTTAGTTCCTCTACTTGCTTCGCATAGTGGCGAAAGAACACTCTGAAGACTTCCAGCCAGTGTATGAACGGAGATGTTCAAAATCCATACAATTAAAGAAAATTAAGGATGAGGCAACTTTCCTCGGATCGTGACCTGCGGGTGTACTGTCAGGATCCGCTCTGCGAATAAATTATGTGATTTTCGCTCTGAGTTGATTCAGAGATAAATTTGAGCCTGATGTTTCTCCCCTGAATAGTTGACCACCCTTGAAGTCTGAAGTTCTATGAAGATAGACCTTTAGGCATTTTACTGGACATAGAGATGCATCTTCTTTCAGAGGGCAGATTCTCCAGGGACCCCACCTGTTTGGGTAACTCATTCTTGGCGAGAAACGTAGGATCTGGAAACAGGTTCAGTTCTCCCCCATCCAGGAACTGAACACGACCTGCCTCTCTCGAGAGGGCTACAATCTCACTAACCCTGGCCCCGGATGCGAGTGCAAATAGGAAAATAACTTTTTGTGTCAAATCCTTTTAACGCACACTCTTCATTGTTCAACAGAGAAGCGAAATGAAGAACTTGTCTAAAGACCATGAAATGGGCTTTGGAGGTGCTGAAGGTCTGAGCCTAGCGCAGGCTTTCGGTACTTTATTAAAGATCTCGTTACCTAGGTCGACCTGGAAGGCATATAGAATGAGTCTTGTCAAAGCAGACTTACACGCTGAAATCGTGTTAGCTGCCAAACCTTGACCATGGAGGTGGATGAAAAGATAAGCAGAAGTCTGTCAAGATCTCCTGCAGATTCTTCGCCTTGACAAAAGGCCACCCATTTTCTCCAAGATGACTCAAATTGCCTTCTAGTAGATTTGCACTTATATTCCTCAAGGAAGTCTATGCTGGCTTTCGAAATCCCGAAACGCTTTCTCACCGCTAGGGAGAGAAAATCATGAGCTGCAGGGTCCGGGTTTTCTGTAATGAAGCGCAGACAGTTGACTTCTGGACTCGCTGGGTCAGAACTGGATCTGGTAGCGGTACAAACTTCAGCTGCAGTTCCAATGCCAGGGGGAACCACACGCTGTTCGGCCACTTGTGGGCCACTATTGCCGCTACCCCCTTGAAGGATCTCAGTTTGTTGAGGACCCTCAACAGAAGGTTGTGAGGAGGGAACAGATAAATCTTGGACCATCTGTTCCAGTCGAGGGACATCGCGTCCACTGCTTCCGCTAAGGGGTCCTCGTACGGGGACACGTACAGGGGCCACTTCTTGTTGTCTTTCGTCGCAAAGAGGTCTATCTGCAGTTCTGGGACTTGTTTCAGAATGAAGGAGAATGATCCTGCGTCTAAGGACCATTCCGACTCTATCGGTGTGAACCTGGATAGAGCGTCCGCCGTCACATTGTGGACTCCTTGAAGGTGAACTGCCGACAGGTACCACATCTTCTTTTCCACCAATCGGAAGATGGCCAACATCACCTGGTTGAGAGGTGGTGACCTCGATCCTTGTCAATTCAAGCATCTCACAACTACCTCGCTGTCCATCACCAACCTTATGTGGATCGAGTGACGCGGGGAGACTTTTTTTAAGGTAAGGAGCACTGCCATAGCTTCTAGAAAGTTTATGTGAAAGGTCTTGAATAGCTTGGACCAAGTCCCCTGGACTTTTTTCCGATGAGAGTGACCTCCCCATCCCTCCTTCGAGGCGTCTGAGTGAATCGTCATCGGCGGGGGAGGTGGCTGAAGAAGAACCGACTTCTTTAGATGTCTGGCTTGGGACCAAGGCCTGAGAAGAGTACTTAGCCGAAGTGGAACTGGTCTTCTCAGATCTCTTCGCGCGTTTGATGCATAACTTCTCCAAACTCCGGTTGCATCCTTTAGCTGTGCTCTTAGCACTGGGTCTGTCACCGAAGCAAACTGGAGAGAGCCCAGTACCCTCTCCTGCTCGCGTCTTGATATCCTTTCGGAATCTAGAAGTCCCTTGACAGAACCCCCTATCTCCTTCCTTTTCTTCGCCGGGATGGAGAAACGGTGTGACAAAAGGTCCCAGTGGATTCCCAGCCATTGCAACTTTTGAGATGGAGAAAGTCGAGACTTTTTTCTGTTGATCTTGAAGCCCAGGTACTCTAGGAACTGGATCACTTGACTGGAAGCTTGCAAGCATTCTGTCTTGGATGCTGCCCACACCAACCAGTCGTCCAGGTAGGCTACTACCTGAATTCCCTTTAGGCGTAATTGTTTGAGAGCTACGCTCGCAAGCTTCGTAAAAATCCTTGGGGCTATGTTTAGCCCGAATGGCATGGCTCCGAAGGCGTATAGTCTTCGTTGTAGCCTGAACCCTAGGTAGGGGGAGAGTCGACGGCTGATTGGAATGTGCCAATAGGCATCTGACAAGTCTATAGAGATGGAATATGCCCTCTTGGGCAGTAAGGTCCTTATGTGTTGCAGTGTTAGCATTTTGAATTTGCAATTCACTATGAACTTGTTGAGTGGCGACAAGTCCAGAATGACTCTGAGCTTTTCCGAGTCTTTCTTGGGAACACAAAACAGCCTCCCTTAGAAAATGATGGGCTTCACCCTTCGGATCACCTTTTTCCTCCAACAGTTCTTGAACGTACTCCTCCAGAACGGGGGTGGAGTGTTGGAAAAACCGAAGGCACGGGAGTGGAGTGCTGTACTAGCTCCAGCCCAGTCCATTCTTGAGTAGGCTGTGGGCCCAGGGATCGAAGGTCCACCGATCCCGAAAATTTCAGAAGTCTCCCCTCCTACCGGTATCATCTCACTTGGACTGCCGTCCTGAGGTCTTGCCTCCCTGACCACGACCACCCCTGAATCCCCTTCCCTTTGAGGGGCGCCTAGACGAGCCTCTGGTTGCTCCTCTAGGCTTTGCTCGAAAGGAAGTAGACTGCCTTCGAACACTGGGGTGAATGCCGTGGACTGTGTCGACACGGCCTGGGGTACCCACTGAAAAGTGGTCGGGGTTTGTGCCACGATCTGGGTCACTGGAGGCCATGGCAATTGCAGTTGCTGTTGCTGTCTAACAGGCTTGGCTGGCCGAGACGGTAGCCTAGTCCTCATAGTCTTCCTCTTTGGTTGAGGACCCTCATCCGGGGAAGACTTTCTTTTGATAGCCAGGCCCCAATTCTGGAGAAGGTTTCTATTCTCCAAGGCTGCCTTATCAACAAGTTCTTTGACCAAGTCGGTAGGGAAAAGGTCTTTTCCCCAAATGTTGGAGGAGATTAGTTTCCTTGGCTCGTGCCTCACCTAGCCGAGGTGAACACGAACTCCCTACAAGCTCTCCTTACCTTGACGAAGCCATAAAGGTCCTTCGTCACTGTGGCCAGATGAGTCTTGGCCACCACCATGAACATTTCATGGACCTTGGGGTCACTTGCCATCGTCTCAAGAGTAGTCTGAAGAGACATTGAGGCAGCCAGTCTTTCTTTTGTCTCGAACTCTCTTCGCAAAAGAAAGTCAGACAGCTTAGGGAGGTCCTCGCCGAACTGACGTCCGGCAATATCAGCCTCCAACTTTCCAACTGAGAACGTAAGATGGACGTCCTTCAGTCTTTGTGGTCCATAGGCAGGGCCAGCGACAAGGGTTTACACTCCTCCAGGGAAGGGCAAGACTTGCCGGCCTCGACTGCTTTTAGTACAGCCGCAAACCCTTTCTGTAAAAAGGGGAAGGCTCTAGCAGGCGAGGACACAAGGGAAGGGAGCTTCTTGCTCAATGCAGCTACCTTTGAGTTAGAGAAGCCCCTCTCTTTCATCGAGGATGAAAGTAGAGCTTGAGCCTTAGCATGGTCCATCACTATGACCTCCTTCGGCATCTGTCTCCTCCTTTGAAGCCTGGTTCCTTCATCAGCCGGACATAACAGTCCGGATATGATGCCTTGCTGGGTCAGAATTCCACCTCCTCCAGGGGGAACTGAGCCAGCTTATCAGAGATGACGATCTTTCCAGTCGTCATCGGCATGTGCTCAGCATACCTCCACGGGTTAGCATCTTAGCACAAGGGAAGGTCTTTCACATTGAGCTTTTTCTGGGGCCATGTGATTCTGCAAGGCACTGCATCCGCAGTTCCATTGCAGCCGCCTTCTCCGAGTTCTCCTTCTGCATTTGTGGATCATTTCAACAATAGAAGAGAGGGGCCTGTCCCAGCTCTACTGGGAGACCGGCCGATGTTGAGGGAATAGGCTCCGGAAATCTGAACCGGAGTAGCCGACACCTCGTCGACCTCTTCCTCTACAACGTCTGGGGCTTGAACTTCATCCTGGGCTTCTGCCAAGAGGTCTTCCTCAGACGCTCGTCCACATCAGACATCCTGTCATCTAACTGGATGTCTTGCATCGCGACCGCGACTTCAGCATCCACCTGGATCTGAACTTGGGGGATCTCCTCTTGAGGCTGGGGAATAACTGCATCAGCTGATGCCTTAGGGAAAATATACCGCCCTCATCTTCTCACTTGGGAGATAAAGGCCAGAGGTGTTCTTTTGGAAGCCCCTTACCCAGTGTACGAAGCTTTCCCCTTGCTATATCCCTTGATTCCGCCGTCCTAGGGGAATCAAAGGCCTCAGTAATCAGGTTAGTGCACACAGTACATACCTGAGGGTCCCAATACCGGAGAT
>NC_090758.1:21087015-21094515 GCF_036898095.1 Palaemon carinicauda
TGTCTATAAACAGATAAAGAAACACATGTCCAAGTGTCCAGATCTCGATCCCGTGTTAACTCAAGTTTTTGCAAAGAATGAAACAAAACCACAAACAGTGAACGTAGTTAGCAGTCCAGTAGCGGGAATGACGTGTTATAACTGCAAACGTCAAGGTCACTTAAGCGCAGACTGCAGAACGAAATTTTGCTCAATTCACAACACTGCAACGCATTCATATAGTCAATGTTACTCGCGTAAGACACAACAATATCCCAGAAATACACAGTCAATTCCACAGTCAGTTCCATATGGAAATAAAAAGAAAAATCCTCATTTTAACAATAAGAAGAAACAACCAAATGTCAATGCAGTTCAGAGTCCAAAACAAACAAACACTTCTTCAAATATCGCTGAGCCTGGGTCGTCAAACCAGACCTCGCAAGGTCAGACTAATTTTCAGAATGTGCAGAGCAAAGCAAATACCACATAGTTAACTCTAGAGGGGAAGAGAGTGATGTTGGGTCAAGGTCATTCATGTCAACATCAATAGTATTGAATAATCAATTTAATGTTTTATCAGATAAATGTGAGACAATAGATTTTCCTATGAAACACACGGCCGAATTAAGTAAAACAGTGCATGCTCCCGTAGATTTGCAACGAATTCATACAATAATAAGCCAAAATGAGTTACGGCCAACCTTATATGCTGTAAATTTAGAACACAAATCCTTTACGTTATTTTTTTACTCTGGTAGTCCACGTAATATCATGGATTTGAAGACACATCATTTGTTGTTTTCGAACTTTCCGATTGAAAAATCCGGAATTAAACTTTCGGGTATAGGAAATAATGAATTAAATGTCATAGGCATAACTCATGTTCAGTTCAGAGTCGGTAATCGCATGTTTGCCGATACATTTGTTGTTGTAAAAAACATTAATATGTATCCAGCTGTAATTATAGGATACCCATCTATGGGAAATCAAAACATTATCTTAGCTCCTGCCAAGCACGGCGTGTATATCAAAGGGAAATTCTTTAAGTCTTCTAATACCTTAAAATCAGTTTTGGATAAAAAGGAGACGACAAATGTAACCGTAACGTACGTTGAAGAACCAATAACTTGTCTCACTAATAAAGAAATAATATACGCGACCCAGCAGAATTCTCGTTCACCCGTAATATCATCTTGCACGCAATCTATCGAACCAAACCTACCTTCGAATTTAATAGTGCAAATAAAGAAAATATTACCGGGATCTGAAATATTAATCCTGTCCGATACTTTAAAAACTAACGGATTGTCTGTCACACAAGCTATTTATACAGTAGGCTCACATCAACAATGTAATATCGAAGTCTGTAATCATTTAAATAACACTTTAGTCATTCACAAAAATCAACATATCTTGGATGTAGAAGTTTATAAACATCGTATTCTTACCGTTGTTGAAATCAATCACTCTCAATCAGTTGCGGATGAATCCCTTTTGCGATCTATTAAAAATAAAATCAATAAAGACATTCAAGACGAAGAAATTCAGCAGAAAATTTTTGAGCTTTTAACTAAATATCATGATGTTTTTTCCACTACGGATGGATCCTTAGGAAAAACAGATGTGATCGAGCAACAAATAAGGTTAAAGGACAAGCAGAAAATTATCTATGTACCCTCGTACAGACTCCCTATGAAATTCCAGAATGAAATAAATGATGAAGTAGGTAAAATGTTAGAGGAAGGAGTAATTAGAAAATCAAACAGCCCTTATAATTTTCCTTTAATAGTTGTACCGAAAAAAGATCGAACATGGCGTATATGCGTCGACTTTCGTCGTCAAACGAGGAAACGATCCCTGATCGATTCCCAGTGCCATGTACTGACGATATTTTGTCTTTGTTAGGTCAGAATAAATATTTTACCAGTTTGGACTTACTTAAAGGCTTTCACCAGATATCATTAGAAGAAGATAGTATCCCATACACAGCCTTCAGCACAGCCAGGGGACATTATGAATTTTTACGGATGCCTTTTGGTTTACGTTGTGCTCCTATAACATTTACAAGAATGATGAACATAGTGTTTGGAGACTTGTTAGGGGATATATTGCATGCCTATATGGATGATCTTGTAATCTTTTCCAACACCTTAGAAGAACATCTACGTAAGTTAGAACTAGTACTACAGAGATTAAGACAACATAACTTAAGGGTAAAGATTAGTAAGTGTGAATTTTTCAAAACAGAATTAATATATTTGGGTTTCATGGTGTCAAGCCAAGGTCTTGAAGTAGTCCATGATAAGGTGTCAGCTATACGTAATTTTCCCATACCTACTAATGTCAAGGGAATACAGCAATTTCTGGGTTGTAGTGGATATTACAGGCGTTTTATACGCAACTATTCAATAATAGCCGTTCCTTTAATTGATCTTACGAAGAAGGGCGTAGATTTCATATGGTCTGAGCAACATCAACAGGCGTTTAATACTTTGAAAGATGAACTGTGTAGTTCTCCTATCTTAAAATTTCCTGACTTCGGTAAGGAATTCTTCATTGCAACAGACGCCTCAGACTTAGGAGTAGGAGGGGTATTGCTTCAGCAATATGATAAACAATTTTTCCCGATAGCTTTCTATTCTCGAAAATTGAGAACTTCCGAAAGTAAGTATGCAGTAATAGACAAGGAAGGGCTAGCTATTGTTAATTCGCTAGTGCATTTTAAGTTCATAATTTACGGTTATCCCGTTAAGGTTCTTACTGACCATAAACCACTAACAGAGTTCTTTAAAGGCTTCAACCACAGCCCTAAACGAACTCGGTGACATTTGATCATTCAAGACTTTGGTGCAAGAATCGGGTATTTACCTGGGAAAGCAAATATCATTGCGGATGCATTATCACGCAACCCCGTGTCATCTTGTACGGAGCCTTTAGCTGAATTAATAGATATATCAACATCCATGCCTATTGTAAAAACAATATCTGAACAAGAAGATTTAGGCTGGAGCGCTGAATTGTTACAGACTGAGCAAAGAAAAGATCAGAAAATAGAAACAATTATAAATCCTTTGAAAGGCAATCATAAGGAAAAGGAATATATAAAGTATAAGCAGCAGAATTATATAATCAAAGATAATATTCTGTGTAGGACTGTGACGAGGAAAACCCGCAATACACCACATGTAACTAACGACCAGGTAGTAGTACCAATCTCACTTATTTCCACTGTCCTGAATTGGTTGCATTCAAATCCATTACATGGACACCCGGGGTTCTCATTAATGTCACAGAAAGCCAAATCATTGTTTTATTGGCATACAATGCTTACAGATATAAAAAGACACATAGCTAATTGTCGCACATGTCAGGAAAACAAAGGGCATACGAAAACACCTGTCAGCCTAGGAGCTTATCCTGTGCCCAATCAACCCTTTGAAAGAATACATTTAGATTTTTTAACAGGATTTTACGAGTCAGACAGAGGAAATAAGCACCTCTTAGTAATTATAGATGCTTTAACTCGATATACAGAACTAATAGCGCTTAAAACTAAAACTGCGATTGAATGCGCTAGGAAGTTTTACGAGTGTTACATTTGTAAACATGGAATTCCACACATGATAATCTCAGACTCGGGTGGTGAATTTAATATTCACTTTCTTACCTCATTGAGTGAATTCCTCAACATAAAGAAAATAAATACCATGATATATCACCCAGAGTCGAATGGGCTAGTGGAAAGAGCAAATAGGAAGATATTAAATATATTAAGGGTAACACTAGGGGGATCAGACCCCAACTGGGATATTGCAATACCGGCGGCACTGAGTACTCTGAATCATTCATATCATATATCAATTAAAATGTCACCGCATGAAGCATTGTATGGTACCCCAGTTAGAACGCCTTTCCATGTATTAACGCCTACAACTAATCTATCAAATCCTTTAAAAGAATATAAAAATGCAAGTATAAGTCGATATGATATCCATCGAAACAATTTAGAAGAATCACAAATCATAATGAAAAGGAATCATGATAAAACAGCGAAACCAACTAAAACATATACCGTGGGTGATAACGTATATATTAAAATCAATGTACGAAAAGGGCTCAATTATAAACTAACACCTAAGTTTGAAGGCCCATTTAACATTTTGGAAACATTAACGGCCAATAGGTTTAGAGTTCAAAACGCATCCCAACCCACGGATGAGAGAATAGTACCATTGGCTCACATAAGAAATTAAAAAGAAAAGAGAGGAAAAGAAGTGAGGGAAAATTATTTTTTATTTTATGTGATTAAAAGTTTTCTTTTTAATACAAGAGTAATTACATATATTTTTCTCGTTACAGGTTTCCAAGATGAATTTTTTGTTGTTGGGAGTGATATTGTTCGCTCAGACATTTTTCTCGTGTGGGATGAGCTCTAAAACTAAAAGTATAAATTTTAAATATGGCACTATAGTTGAAAGACAAGAAGACATTTTTATTACATCAACCAAAGTAATTGTAGAAGTGAATATGCAAGCAATTTTTCTTCAAGAGAATGATGTCACTAGCTTAAGAACCGCCATTTCAAGGTTTTCTGCCTCATTGGATGAGTTGCATAGAAGACATTTTCATTTGACTACAGAGAGTTTGCTTGGATCAACATTAAAAATTGCAGAGATGCTATCTGATGACTTGAAAAATAAGACTGACGAGACAGGATCTTTGGCTTATGACCTTTTGATGTGGACTGTAGGACACGAACATAAAGAAAGACGGAATCCGTTTATTTATGCTGCATTAAGCATCTTTGGGTCTGTTGCAAGTTTAGGTTTAGGAATTTCCAATCGTCTTAAAATTAGTAATCAAAATAAGAAAATTGAGTTCTTGACTCATGAAGATGAATTGATTATGTCAGAACTAATGAATCAGTTAGCTTCAATCAATAAAATTATGGATTTAGTAAATGAACTTTCAAATAATATCGTTCAGATTATGGAAGTACAGGATTTGTTGGCAACATTAACGTATTATAATTCAAAGATAGATCACATACATAACAGAATTGCACATTTCATTGAGAAATCCAAGGATTATGTAGAAGCTATCACGTTAGCAACTAAAGGTGTATTGTTGCCCCATTTGTTGCCTATAAGTTACTTAAAGCTAATTCTGGAGAACGGAAGGGATAAACTAGGCTATGTTCCTTTGTTAGACGAACATAGGTTAGAATTTTATTACAGCCTAATTACAGTAAACGTAGATAATAACAAGATTATGATTACAATTCCCTTTGATTCTTCTGATGCCTGGCAATCTTACAGGATATCACCATTTCCGACTTTCATGACGAATCACTCAAATCCAGTAATATCCAGTTTGACAGGACATGTATTGATTTCCCCAGATAAGGAAACATATACGGTCATTAAAGACTTTAATCAATTAACTCACTGTTCAGACGCAATGGATGGAAAAATATGTACAGCTGACTCATTTGAATTCCATAAAAACTTAATGGATTCATGCGAGTTAGGTATAGTGCTAGACGGTGCTCTCTCCCATACAAGTGAAAATTGTCTGGATAAGCTTTATCCCTTTGACAATAATGAGTTCAATTGCAGACTGAACAATGGCTCGTGGATACGATACGACAAGGACGGCTTCAATGTATCATGCCCTGAGGGATCCACGTCCTTCACACACATCTTCGTCGCAGCAGATGGTTGTATCGGGACTTCTCCTAATTCCATGGTGACTGGTCTACGGACACTCATCAGAGAACGAGCCTACTTCGTGAACTTCACGTGGACCTCTACAATGCCAGCACTCCCTCTCCCGTATAACAGACATGTGGCAAAGCGGTTGATGAAGCTTACCGAAAGGGACCACCTGTCACCGACTTATAAGGAAATCCTTCACCCCATACTACTAGCAGGTGTGACGTTCATAGTGGTGATATTTATCGCCGTGAACATCCTTGTTTGGCGTAGGTTACGGCACAGCATGCAGCTACAAAGGAACGTTTCGCCTAGTGCCGACAATACTCCATACTTGATTCAGTTCAAAGCCGTTTGAGTGGCCACCTCATTCGCTAAAGGAGTAAATTGTCGGGAAGTGTTTGTAAGAAAAGCTGATAGTATGCTAGTAATATATAATTGATGAAATTTTCTACATTTGCATTGTTAAAAATACATTTAAAACAACATTAAAAAAAAAAAGATATAAATCATTTTTTCTCTCGGCATCTAATAAAAATATATAAGCCGGAATGTTAAAAAGAAAAGAGAAAAAATATATATAACAGAATCTATGGGCATCTAATAAAATACATCAGCCCTATATATAAATATATATATATATATATATATATATATATATATATATATATATATATATATATTTATATATATATATATATATATATATATATATATATATATATATATATATATATATATATATATATATATATATATATATATATATATATGTACGAAACCGTGGTGCGTGTACGTACCAGGAATTCGTGTTTGTGCACTAAAAAATTGAGTATTATGTTAATATGTTTCTGACAAAGGTAACGATTATTCTTTAACAAGTTACTGAATCATATGTAAGTCAGTAGTTTTTTTTTGGTACCATATAATCATTTGCTAGCAATGTACCATATATGTGATCTTTATTTTATCATGCATTTTTCTTTTTGCTTTGGTAATATCTTTTTCATATGCATTATTGTTATTATTTTTTAATGTGCCTATTTGGACATTCGTCCTCGGTTGATTATGGCTAAAGTTAAACAAAGAATAATACATATGTCCTATCACACCTAGTAACCATGTGTTGGCTTGTTGTTAAATTTTTGTGAAAAAATTGAGATAGCTGGCCGAGCTTATGTAATAATTAGAATAGTTAATATTACATGTTTATAACACATGAGGTAATATGTTATGTTGGAGGAAGGTGCTAGCCGTGGGACTTGCTGTAGTCATTCAAATCATAAACAGGACGTACAATGCAACCTCGACAATGTGACATTTTTCTTAACTGTCAACATATTGTCTCAGCGTGTGAAAGTTTGTAACGTCACCGGATGCAGGTGTCTTCCGAGTTTATGACGAAACTTATATAAACTAAGCATACGATATCTGTGATATCGATAAGTTAGTCAGTTCATATCTATACTTCACCAGAATTGGTCATCTGACCAACCCAGCTTCCTCCAGTGATGGAGATGTTTAACTCTGTTGTTTTTATTGAATAAATACTTTAAAGCTAATAAGATGTATTCTGTTATCCAGTTACACACATCTGAAACAACACATACTCAATGTGTGCTTATAAAAGTAGCACACCAATATATATATATATATATATATATATATATATATATATATATATATATATATATATATATATATATATATATATATATATATATATATATATATATATATATATATATATATTAAATTTATTATAAGAAACGCCTTCTCTCTTCTAATTTTCATATACAATATA
>NC_090758.1:21099515-21114515 GCF_036898095.1 Palaemon carinicauda
AGGCTCTAGGGGGGAAACGTGGCAGAATAGAAGGGTAACCGCAACAAAGATTACCCTGGTTCCCCTACTACAATCGTATAAAAAACGCGCCAACTCTCTCTGGCGGTCATTCCTTTATATGTAGCGACTCGCTACGGTGGTGTTCCCTGTCGATCTGACATTTCCGATCAATATCTGGGAATTTTTATGCTTCTATGGCTTCTTTCTCCATATAGAAAGTTGAGCATTGATTCTTTAAAATATGTAATTTAGCTCCCTCCTCACAATGAAATTGTGTATTTCTTTGTGTGCGGATCTTCGCCGATCGCCGGCGTCGCCATGTCGCTGTCGTTCTTTGTACATGTGCTATTTAGTTAGCAGAACGACATTCCGGTCTAAATAGCTTAATCATTGTTATGAAAGCTATTTAGGTAATATATATTGTAAAGATATCTATAAGCATATTTTTCCCTTTCCAGGGCAATCGTATATGTCAGAGTTTTGGTGATTTAGGTAACCGAAATCTCGTCTTGTCTGGGTAACATAACCTAGACAACATATACTTTCGTCATTTCCCCGGTTACCCTTGTGTATTGGTTATCATTCCTGGAGATCGGTATCTCCTGGAATTATATTAACCATTATCAATCTCACTAGAGATTTATGGGTAATCTCTCTTCCCTCTGAGAGTAGCCTTAGGCTACAACTCTCTGTGTCGGCCTTGAATTTCGAATTCAGGCATGACTAGCCTAGAGTTTTCTGTCTCATCCCTTAACGGCCGTTGGCAAGTTTTGGGATTCGATCAAACCTCATAGTATTTAGTCTTTGTCGGCAGTCGGTCGGCGGGGTGATTGCATTCCCCTGCTGGCGGAACTACCGGCATAGGAGGTTAGCCCTCCCTAGACCACACCTGAAGTGGTCGAATGTATCCGCCACCTTCTCCCTGTGGTCTGGTAGACTAGTCCTATGCTCGCCGACCCTAGGCTATAGAGTCGTATACTCTTGTGGCCTAGGATGGCACCGGCATTGGAACTCTGTTTCTCCCTTGTTGAGAGGAATGGCATGAGCTGCCCTTCCCCTTAACTGTATTAGCACCTCCTAAGCTGGAGAATAAATGATTCTCCTGCCGCTTGTGGTCGTGCCGGTACTGAAACAGAGTTTCTTCAAGGTGGTAGATCCGGCAACATTGCCGGTCCATCCTATACCTCATATAGGATCCTTTCCCCTCCCCTCTCTGTTCTTTTACGATGGCCGAGCCATTGTCTTTCTTGTGCTGGAGTCCTGCAACCTTACCATTGCCGGTGGGTTGCCGGAGACGCCCAGACCCCCCCTCCTCAGCCGTCAGCTGTCGGCGACTGCCTGCTGCCGGCGGCCATGACGGCTGTCGGCGACTGCCGGCTTCCAGCGGCTTTGGCAGCTGTGGATGGGAGGTCCCTTTTATCACCAAGGTTCTTCAGTTCTCCCTTGAACTGCTAACCACAGTTTCTGTTGTCGGCGTATTGTTCTGGCCAGCAGCAGACCGACACATATAGATACTGACTCAGTAGGTAGCATGCCGACTGTACTTGTGCTGCCGGAGGCTGGCCTACAGTAGTAAGCCGGCAATAGTACTGTGGCTAAATGAAAGTGAACCTTCTTTTCGGAGAAAGGCAGTAAAATTAGACTTTTACATCTCTTATTACTGTATACATATACAGTAATAGATAGCCTTCACTCCATGCTTTCTCTCTCTCTCTCTCTCTCTCTCTCTCTCTCTCTCTCTCTCTCTCTCTCTCTCTCTCTCTCTCTCT
This sequence comes from Palaemon carinicauda, assembly GCF_036898095.1. Lineage (NCBI taxonomy): Eukaryota > Metazoa > Arthropoda > Malacostraca > Decapoda > Palaemonidae > Palaemon > Palaemon carinicauda. Next base: position 21,101,285 of record NC_090758.1, read on the forward strand.
CTCTCTCTCTCTCTCTCTCTCTCGCTTGCTAGATGCTCCGACAATAGCTAGCTAATCCGACAATATGCCGGCTGAACTACAGTATATGTCTATACAGGTAATCAGTATAATTGCAGTATAGTTTATACAGCAGATGAATAACTATCGTATATATTATACTAGTAGTTATTTCCAATATATCTTGTGTATCCCTGCCCAGATATTTGCTGAACCCAATTCTATATTGATGGAATAATATTTCATCAATATTCTGATTTTAAATCAGTTTCCATTTACCCAGCAATATTGAATTTCGTAAAGGGCTGGTGGTGTGACACCTCTAACCCCTATAGGGGAGAGCCCTTATCCCTGAGTTTCCCTGATCAAGAAACTCCCTTATTTAACATTGTATGGGAGGTCACAGCAAATAGATTGGTTGGGATGCATAAGTATATGTCTTTTATTTTCTGCCGGCTGAACTACGGTATAGGTCTATACAGGTAGTCAGTATATTTGCAGTATAGTAAATATGGCAGATGGATAGCTAACGTATAGATTATACTAGTAGTTATTTCCAATATATATTGGGTGTCCCTGTCTAGAATTTTGCTGAACCCAATTCTATATTGATGGAATAATATTTCATTAATATTCTGATTTGAAATCAGTTTCTATTTACCCTGCAATATTAAATTTCGTAAAGGGCCGGTGGTGTGACGCCTCTAACCCGTAAAGGGGAGAGCCTTTATCCCTGAGTTTCCCTGTTCAGGAAACTTCCTGATTTAATATTGTAAGGGAGGTTGCAGCGAATAGATGGGTTGGGATACACAAATATATGTCTTTTAATTTTTAATCAACATATCTTGGATGCGAGCTTCTGCTGTTACCGCTCCTATTTCGAAAGAATGACATTCCTTCGATACTCTGATTGTGTATCAATCCTCCTTACCTCACAGCATTAAGCATAGAAGGGGACAGTGCATGTACACTTCCTTACACCTAGGTGTTCGAGCCCCTTTTCTTCAGGGAAATCCCCGGTTGGAGGAATTTCCTTAAGACTGAGGAGAAGTAACAGCATTGGCTCACAGGGGATACACGGGTATGTGTCTCCCACTATCTCTTCTAGCTTTCTGTCCTAAGCTATTTTGTCAAAAGACGATTTTGTAAATTGCTTATCGATGCGATAATCAATTGAATACTCATTTCTGTTCTCCCTTCCTTACAGGAGGGACACCAGATGATGCATTGCAGTCTTCTGCAGTTATAAAGATGAATAATTTCACGGACATAATATACGCAGGTTCCCCAACTAATATTATTTCAAAAATCCCCAATCTACAAGACGGCAATCTAGAGCTGTCGAACTGTGTTTGGTTTCGTTTCGAAAGTTATCTCTTAAATGCGGTTCAACTGCGAACTCGTAAAATGCGAAAACTCTACGGGAATTGGACTGAAAAATTCACTTTCTCATACTAAAAATACCGATTTAGTGCTCCTTTCAAAGATTTTTAAGGTCTAAACCCCACCCCCTCAACCCTGCCTCTCAAGATGAGGTTGCAGAAACTAGCGGCACAAGTGAGTTTGAGTGGGACTCGAACCCCCGACTGACAAACACCGGGCAGAGACTCCACATTCAAGCCACACCTTGTAGTGAAATCGACGACAGCAGTCATTGTTTCACTGTCACATCTGACTCCGCCGCCAAGAGCCGGCAGTGTGTGCCCTTGGTCACAACCCAGTCAATAGCTGAGTTGGTATACCTTCAATCGACAGCCCGCCGATTATCAGCGGTCTGCCGACAGCCCGGGGAGTCTCCTCTGGTTCAGATATCTGCTGACTATGCGTATAGTTTTCACCACTACCCAGTCACATTGAATACTGGCTAGGATGGTGAGACGTCTGTCAGTGACCCGCTGACAGCCGACAAGTCATCGATATGTCGAAGACCTGCTTGCCATATCGGTACTGAAGTACTGTACCAGTTAACTTACCCCCAAGCACTAGCCTTGACGGTAACGTGCCAGTTGTATAGGGGTATACAATACCCTGTACACCTGCAGTTTAGGACCATATTGCACACAGAAATCCTTGGTACATAACCATACAATAGAATGGTTTTCCAGTACGTTGTGCTTCTAAGCACAACCCCTTGCTGAGACCTACCTGATTTGTGCGATCCACTTCCACCCCCCCTTTTCCCCTTACGCTGATGTTTCATCTGCCTCTTGATTCTCATTATTAATTCCCCGGATGTAGGGCGCTACTCTACCCTTATGGACTAGAATCCTCCATCGGCCCCTTCTTGAAAGGGGATGCCCTAGAATCAATAATTAGGAAGACTGCAGCAGTTGGCTTGAAGGATTTACACGTCTGTGTCTCTCCTCTTTTCCAGCGTACTTATCCTAAGCTTTATACAATAGAAACGAATCTTCTATTACAGTGAAACACTGAAAAGCTGATATAGGCAAACAGTCAGGTATGGCCTGAAAAGAGAACGGAAGGGTTTCTTAGTTCTCCTTAGGATGTTAAACAGCATCCAACAGTTACACTGACCGTTGTTCCACAGACTGTCAGATTCATACACCTTCGGATCAAACAAAGCAAACAGACGCTTCAGGTAGGAGGGAAGTTCCTCCTGGATCGCCGGACCTTCGATCCCTGGAGTCCAAGGTCTGACCAAGATGACACTAGAATGGAAATGGACATACTTCCACCATCCTCTCCTTAACTCTTCTTATATTCAAATTTCCCCTAGAAGAGTATACCTTAAAGCTCTAGAGCATATTAGCGGTGAGGAAAGTAGAGTCCATCGATTTCCAATGAAGGCAGTTTAGTGTTCACATGGAAGACTCAAGAAAACTCTGAGTCATTCTGGACTTGGCGCCATGCAACAAGTTCCAATAGAACAGCAAGTTCAGAATGATAATCCTTCTGAACATAAGGACCCTATTCAGTAAGGGGTGTTGACAATATAGCCAGCCCTGGAAGATGTCTATCAGCAACTTTCAGTCAGTCACCCCCTCCCCTCCTACCTAGGATCCAAGTTACAGAAGATAACATATATCCTGGACGAGATTCTCGTCGGACTAGTTTCAGTCCTAGGATTTTTATGGAATTAGCAGACACAGTCAAGCAAAACCAAGCCTAGAAAAAGTTTGGGCAATGATGGCCCTGGACGACAGGCTGGGGTGGGCATCACCCGAAATGACTGTCTATGGGCATCCATGGACATGATCCGGCCTCGGAACATCGAGGATGCAAATAACTTCAAGAAATCTCGATTCTCTCCAGCTCAGGGGCTTCAATGTTTTAAAGAATCATTGAAACCTGTAGTCACCCTAACACCCCTTTTTTCCCCTGGGGATGTAAAAGGAGAACGCAAGGTCTGTCAAGAGACTATTGTAATCAGTCAGGAATCCATGACGCTAAAAGGGAGGAGTTTCGAACTCTCTCCAGTTCACGATGATGACAGACCCAGTGCTACGTGCACAACTATAAGATGCGCTAAGATGCTGGAGAATATACGCATCAAACGCTCGAAGAGATCTAATAGGACCAATGATGGTCATTCCCTCTTCGCTTACCCTACAATGACCAAAGGCCACAGACCCGTAGGCCATTTTAGCCCTGTAATGGGTGGATAAACTCTCTCCACACAGATCGGACCTCCTCAGGTTGATCTGGGGCATCGAAGCGATAATGAGGCGTCGAAACTGTCGAGGATAAGGGACGTCTCATTTCATTAGGGAATGCTAGCCATCACCTCCCTAAGGGAATGGCGCCTATCAGCAGCTCGTTTATATATGATCCGCAAGGTGACAGCGGATGCTCTTCTCGGGTTCCACCCAATAGAGTTGGAATGGTACACGGACGCCGACCCATTCCCTCCCAGAAGGGGACAAGTCCCTGAGCTGCAGATTGTTCTCTTCATCACGAGCATTATCAAGATACTATCTCGTTATTTAGTCCCATACGAGGACCCTCTAATGGAGGTAACAGACATCATGTCTCTACATTAGAAGTGATGGACTTGGAATTCCTATTCAGCCCATCAAAATTTCCTCCAGAAGGCCCTCTATATGCTGAGACCCTTCCAAGGAAGAGGTGCTCTGTTGCCTCCCAGAAAGCCCAAGAACATCCCGTTCCCTGTAATGAAGGAACTGAGGCTGAGGCTAGTCCTAGTTATGTACCTAGGATTATCCAGGAGGTTCAGAAGTTTTCTGCCTTCGATTTATCACAGTACACCTGATCCCTTCATTTTACGAATTCCTTGCCCTTAACGATTAGGAAAAAGACTGGGATCTTAAAGACAAAATAGAATTCCTAGAAGAATACAAGTCTAGTCAACGAGAAGACAATATGAGTCTTCTTGGGAAAGTAAATTGTTTTGTAAAGCAAAAGGGCCCGAAAACAGTCTCATGATCTTCAGCCTGTCCTTCTCTGTCCACCCCTATATTCAGGGTCTGGCGGCCGACAGCACGTTGGCCTTTGAGGAAGGAGGCAGTGTATCCTTGAATACTATGAGAATGCTAGTTCTTCGGCCTTGTCTCCATATAAACCCTTGAGTAAGCACCAAGGGTATGGCCGACTTTGCGAGAAAGGTCACTTAATGGCATCTTTGGATCCATGGACCATTATCTCTGTGCAAGTCAGCCCCGACTAGACCTCTTCTATATGCCCTTTAAATGGATCTAACGATTGGAATCTTTAATAAATTTCCGATAACATGTGCAGGCTTAGGCCCGCAACGCCACTAAAGCCCATCTAATGGTCTTTGGACAAGGTCCTACATTATGCCTCACCTGTGAACAATGAGGATTGTTCCCTGAAGCATCTAACCTAAGAGGATATTTTTCTTTTCGCTATAGCCTCTGGGACTAGAGTTATGCTAAGCTGTGCATATCCAGTGATACGTAGTTCACTTGATACTCATGGAAATTTCTTCTCTTTACAGGAGGACCATCCGAAGTGCAGAAAGTGTTTTCTGCAACGTCCGCAGTAAGAACCTCTGCGGACATGAGTCATGTAGGAGGCACGCAGCATGCGCTGTCTCCAAGGGTGATCTCCGGTATTGGGACCCTCAGGTATGTACCGTGTGCTCTAATCTGATTACTGAGGCTTTTGATTCCCCTAAGACGGCGGAATCAAGGGATATAGCAAGGGAGAAGCTCCGTACCTGGGTAAGGGGCTTCCAGAAGAACACCTCTGGACCTTATCTTCCAAGTGAGAAGATGAGGGCTTGCCTTTTCCCTAGGGCATCATCTGATGCTGTGATTCCCCAGCCTCAAGAGGAGATCCCCCAAGTTCAGATCCCGGTGGATGCTGAAGTCGCGGTTGCCTTGCAAGACATCCAGTTGGACGACAGGATGTCAGACGTGTCCGAGCGTCTGGAGGAAGACCTCCTGGCAGGAGGCCAGGATGAAGATCAAGCTCCAGACATTGTAGAGGAAGAGGCCGCTGAGGTGTCGGCTGCTCCGGTTCAGATCCCTGAACCTATTCCCTCAACATCGTCCGCTCTCCCAGCAGAGCTGGGACAGGCCCTCTCCTCCATTGTTGGAATGATCCAACAAATGCAGAAGGAGAATAATGAGAAGGCGGCTGCAATGGAACTGCAGATGCAGAGGATTGCAGCATCACGTGGGCCTCAGAAAAGGCTCAACGTGAAAGACCTTCCCTTGTGCTCTGATGTTAACCCGTGGAGGTATGCTGAGCACATGCCGATGACGATTGGGAAGATCGTCATGTCAGATAAGTTGGGTTCAGTTCCCCTAGAGGAGGTGGAATTCTGGCCCAGCAGAGGGGCATATCCGGACTGCTATGTCCGGTTGAGGAAGGAACCAGCGTCAAAGGAGGAGACAGAGCCGAAGGAGGTCATAGTGATGGACAACGCTAAGGCTCAAGCTTTACTTTCATCGTCAATGAAAGAGAGGGGCTTCTCGAACTCAAAGGTGGCTGCATTGAGTAAGAAGCTCCCTTCCTTTGTGTCCTCTCCTGATAGAGCCTTCCCCTTTTTGCAGAAAGGGTTTGCGGCTGTGCTAAAAGCAGTCGAGGTTGGCAAACCTTGCCACTCCTTGGAGGAGTGTAAACCCTTGTCGCTGGCCCTACCTATGGACCACAAGGACTGGAAGGACGTCCATCTTACCTTCTCAGTCGGGAAGTTGGAGGCTGATATTGCCGGACGTCAGTTCGGTGAGAACCTCCCTAAGCTGTCTGACTTTCTTTTGCGGAGGGAGCTCGAGACAAAAGAAAGACTTGCTGCCTCAATGTCTCTTCAGACTACTCTTGAGATGATGGCAAGTGACCCCAAGGTCCATGAAATGTTCATGGTAGTGGCCAAGACTCATCTGGCCACAGTGACGAAGGATCTTTACAGCTTCATCAGAGCGAGAAGAGCTTGTAGGGAGTTCGTGTTCACCTCGGCTACGGTGAGGCACGAGCCAAGGAAACTAATCTCCTCCAAACATTTGGGGCAAAGACCTTTTCCCTAGTGAATCGGTCAAAGAAGTTGTCGATAAGGCCGCCACGGAGAATAGAAACCTTCTCCAGAAGTGGGGCCTGTCTATCAAGAGAAAGTCTTCCCTGGATGAGGGTCCCCAACCTAAGAGGAAGACTAATAGGACTAGGCTGCCATTCCGGCCAGCCAAGCCAGTTAGACAGCAACAGCAACAGCAATTGCCGATCCCTTCTGTGCCCCAGATGGTGGCACAAACCCCGACCACATTTCAGTGGGTACCCCAGGCCATGTCGACACAGTCCCCGGCATTCAACCCAACGTTCGAAGGGCAGTCAGCTTCCTTTCGAGCAAAGCCTAGAGGAGCAGCCAGAGGCTCTTCTAGGCGCCCCTCAAGGGGAAGGGGATCCAGGGGTGGTCGCGGTAGGAGAGGCAAGACCTCAGGACAACAGTCCAAGTGAGATGATACCGGTAGGAGGGAGACTTCAGTATTTTCGGGATCGGTGGACCTTCGATCCCTGGGCCCACAGCCTACTCAAGAATGGACTGGGCTGGAGCTGGTACAGCACTCCACCCCCGTGCCCTCGGTTTTTCCAACACTCCACCCCCGTTCTGGAGGAGTACATCCAAGATCTGTTGGAGAAAAAAGTCCATCAAATTCCAAGGGAGGTTGTTTTGTGTTCCCAAGAAGGACTCGGAAAAGCTCAGAGTCATTCTGGACTTGTCGCCACTCAACAAGTTCATAGTGAACTGCAAGTTCAAGATGCTAAGACTGCAACACATAAGGACCTTACTGCCCAAGAGGGCATGTACCGTCTCCATAGATCTGTCAGACGCCTATTGGCACGTTCCAATCTTTCGTCGACTCTCCCCATACCTAGGGTTCAAGCTACAATGAAGACTATACGCCTTCAGAGCCATGCCTTTCGGGCTAAATATAGCCCCAAGGATCTTCACGAAGCTTGCGAGCGTAGCTCTCAAACAATTACGCCTAAAGGGAATTCAGGTAGTAGCCTACCTGGACGACTGGCTGGTGTGGGCAGCATCCATAACAGAATGCTTGCAAGCTTCCATTCAAGTGATCCAGTTCCTAGAGTATCTAGGCTTCAAGATCAACAGAAAAAAGTCTTTACTTTCTCCATCTCAAAAGTTCCAGTGGCTGGGAATCCACTGGGACCTAATGTCACACCGTTTTCTCCATCCCGGCGAAGAAAAGGAAGGAGATAGCGGGTTCTGTCAAGAGACTTCTAGATTCCGAAAGGATATCAAGTCGCGAACAGGAGAGAGTACTGGGTTCTCTCCAGTTTGCTTCGGTGATAGACCCGGTGCTAAGAACACAGCTAAAGGATGAAACCGGAGTTTGGAGAAGTTATGCATCAAACGCGCGAAGAGATCTGAGAAGACCAGTTCCGCTTCGTCTACGTACTCTTCTCAGGCCTTGGTCCTAAGCCAGACATCTAAAGAAGTCGGTTCTTCTTCAGCCACCTCCCCCGTCGGTGACGATTCACTCAGACGCCTCGAAGAAGGGATGGGGAGGTCACTCTCATCGGAAAAAGGTCTAGGGGACTTGGTCCAAGCTATTCAAAACCTTTCACATAAACTTTCTAGAAGCTTTGGCAGTGCTCCTTACCTTAAAGAAAGTCTCCCCGCGTCACTCGATCCACATAAGGTTGGTGCTGGACAGCGAGGTAGTTGTGAGATGCTTGAATCGACAAGGATCAAGGTCACCACCTCTCAACCAGGTGATGCTGGCCATCTTCCGATTGGCGGAAAAGAAGAAGTGGTACCTGTCGGCAGTTCACCTTCAAGGAGTCCACAATGTGACAGCGGACGCTCTATCCAGGTTCACACCGATAGAGTCGGAATGGTCCATAGACGCAAGATCATTCTCCTTCATCTTGAGTCAAGTCCCAGAACTGCAGATAGACCTCTTTGCGACGAAAGACAACAAGAAGTTGCCCCTGTACGTGTCCCCGTACGAGGGACCCCTTGGCAGAAGCAGTGGACGCGATGTACCTCGACTGGAACAGATGGTCCAGGATTTATCTGTTCCCTCCTCACAACCTTCTGTTGAGGGTCCTCAACAAACTGAGATCATTCAAGGGAGTAGCGGCAATAGTGGCCCACAAGTGGCCGAACAGCGTGTGGTTCCCTCTGGCATTGGAACTACGGTTGAAGTTTCTACCGCTACCAGATCCAGTTATGACCCAGCGAGTCCAGAAGTCGACTGTCTGCGCTTCATTACAGAAAACCCGGACCCTGCAGCTCATGATTTTCTCTCCCTAGCGATGAGAAAGCGTTTCGGGATCTCGAAAGCCAGCATAGACTTCCTAGAGGAATATAAGTGCAAATCCACTAAAAGGCAATATGAGTCATCTTGGAGGAAATGGGTGGCCTTCGTCAAGGAGAAGAATCCGCAGGAGATCACGACGGACTTCTGCTTATCTTTCTTCATCCACCTCCATGGTCAAGGGTTGGCAGCGAACACGATTTCAACGTGTAAGTCTGCTTTGACAAGACCCATCCTATATGCCTGCCAGGTCGACCTCGCTAACGAGATCTTTAATAAAGTTCCGAAAGCCTGCGCTAGGCTCCGACCGTCAGCACCTCCAAAGCCCATTTCATGGTCTTTAGATAAAGTTCTTCATTTTGCTTCGCTGTTGAACAATGAGGAGTGTGCATTAAAGGATTTGACCCAAAAAGTTATGTTCCTATTTGCACTCGCGTCCGGGGCCAGGGTTAGTGAGATTCTAGCCCTCTCGAGAGAGGAAGGTCGTGTTCAGTTCCTGGATGGGGGAGAAATGAACCTGTTTCCAGATCCTACGTTTCTTGCCAAGAATGAGTTACCCACCAACAGGTGGGGTCCCTGGAGAATCTGCCCTCTGAAAGAAGATGCATCTCTATGTCCAGTAGAATGCCTAAAGGTCTATCATCGTAGAACTTCAGACTTCAAGGGTGGTCAACTGTTCAGGGTAGAAACGTCAGGCTCAAATTTGTCTCTGAAACAACTCAGGGCGAAAATCACATATTTTATTCGCAGAGCGGATCCTGACAGTACACCCGCAGGTCATGATCCGAGGAAAGTTGCTTCATCCTTAAACTTCTTCAATTGTATGGATTTTGAACATCTTCGTTCATACACTGGCTGGAAGTCTTCCAGAGTTTTCTTTTGTCACTATGCGAAGCAAGTGGAGCAACTAAAGAGATCTGTGGTAGCAGTGGGTTGTGTCGTTAACCCTGCTGTTTAACTCTGCGAGGAACAGTGGTTTTAATTGGGACGATTAATTCCCGGGTGAGTGTGTAGTTACATGCTGTACTACAAACTAATTGAGGGCACTGAGTGGCCCACGTTGACTGTTCCACTTTCAAAGGTGAACATAGCATAAGTGCAGACATGCGTGCCGAGCGTTTCTAACGCTAATGTGACTGATCAGTAATACAGACTTTTATGGCTTTGATACCTAGGTATGTTAAAAGTGGCACTAATGTTTTTCTTTCAGATAAACAAGTTTCTGTTTACTATCATACTTATGCTTAAAGTTATGGTTATCCTCCTCTTATATATATATATATATATATATATAATTGTTGTTAACATGTCTATTTTTTGCCTGTCAATAAACTTGTTCTTGAGAACCTTGCGTCTCCTTTACCTGTGTCTATTTATTGGTTTAACTGAGCATTTATTCTATGTATAATTATCCGGGGATAATTCTAATAGATTGTTCCTTTATGCAAGCTAATACTGCATTGGTTTATGCTTTCCTTTAGTGGGAGGACTCCATCCCATAAGGGGACGGTGGCGGATTTACAATTATCCTCCTATGCGGATATAAACCTTTGTCCAATACGAGTATTAAGTGAGAACTGGTCAATATTTCATATTGACACAGTGGTTCTTTACAAACTATGCTTTACCTAATATAGCGTGAGACCACTATATTCGCTTGCCTGGTGTTCATATAGAGGTATATGTACTCTTCGAGACTTTCCCAGAGTCTAGTAGGACTCTTCCCTGTAGGGGGCAGGAAGCTCTAACATGGCTTATGGTTAGTTGAAAAGATGTATAACGGTAACATCTTAGGTCTCTAGGTCTGGTCGACCGGGAAATACTTCTGGGGAGTACTGCACGTTCTGAGAATCCACAGATACAGTAATGCTCTGGTATACTTCCATCAGGACGACATGGCTTGAGCCCAAAAAACGGATTTTGAGCGAAGCGAAAAATCTATTTTTGGGTGAGATGGCCATGTTGTCCTGATGGACCCACCGTTCCCTTTCTACGAAAGGGCTGTAAGACCCCTCCCTACATACAGTATCTGTAGCACCTCGTGTATCGCTACAAAGAATGCAGATGGCGCCAGATTCTGCGCAGGGCACGCTTACGAAACGGGAGAAGAGAGAGCCTTACGAACGGCTCTCCCTTTTCTGTCTCGTTTTCGTTTTCTTGCCAATTGACCCCTTCGAAGTGTTATCTCTGTTCGGGGTGCAGATTGCCATGTGGCGTGTCAAGAATACGTCCTCTGATATTTTGCGATACCCCTGGTACTTTCATTAGGGATATTCGCTCCAGGAGTTAGAATTCTGGGTACCTTAAGGTAAATTCTTTGGGAATATCGCCGTAGTTGTAATATACCCTAGGAAGCTAGCCTATAGGAACTTCCATCAGGACGACATGGCCATCTCACCCAAAAATAGATTTTTCGCTTCGCTCAAAATCCGTTATATATATATATATATATATATATGTATATTTATATATATATATATATATATTTATATATATATTTTAATATATATATATATATATATATATATACATATATATACATATATATAAACATATATGTATATAGGTATATATATATATATGTGTATATATATATATATATATATATACATATATGAGTCTCTGCATATGTATATATATATATATATATATATAAATAAATATATATATATATATATATATGTATATATATATATATATATATAAGTAAATATATATAAACATATATGTATAAATATACACATATATAAATATATATATATATATATATATATGTATAAAAATATACATATATATATATATTATATATATATATATATATATATTCATATATATATATATATATATATACATATTATATATAATAATATATATATATATATATATATACATATATGTATATATTATATATATATATATATATATATGAATATATATATATATATATATATATCTATATATATATATATATATATATATCACCTGTCATTTGTATTGAACAGAATTGAACTGATTTCCAGCAAGTTTACATTTGATTATTCCTCTTCTTGTGTTAATAACATTTCTATTGTCTTTAACAGCTAATACAACACCAACTATGTTTGAATGATCAAATTGAGACATATTATATCCAACATTAAGGTTGTTTGCAGTGTCATTGCCAGGTGATTGCCAGGCTGGGGTTCAAGTCTCACTCAAACTCCTTAGCTTCTTTCGTTGATGCAACCTCATCTTTCCTGTGACCTAGCGATGGGGATTGTGGAGCCTTACTTGGTCTTAGCTTTGGTGGAGAGGGGACTAGGGTTATGATCATATGTATAAATGGTCAGTCTCTCGGGCATTGTCCTGCTTGATAGGACTTGTAACTGTCCCTTGCCTCTGCCTTTCATGATCGGACTTCAAGCATTTGAACCATCTGATCGCAGTTATTTAGTACCACTTGCTAACATTCATTAGGAGGCGTTACCCCCGATGAGATATCGTCTTCCTCAAAACCAGGCTGCTACTGAGAGTCTGCAACTCGATGTGGTTCATCCAGTTATAAAATCCAGTTTATGCAAATCTAACATCAGGATGCTCTTCTAAGGAGTCATTGTGTTATATGTCAACAACAATAGCCACATCTTGTTTTAGTTTGGGCTTTAAATATCACTAATTAGAGAGAGAGAGAGAGAGAGAGAGAGAGAGAGAGAGAGAGAGAGAGAGAGAGTTGAATATCTTTCTAGTCTAACAATATGAGTTCATGTTGTTGTGGCCACACAGGAGCTATCAATAATTACTTTTGGTGTAAAGTAATATGGGCGACACAAATTTCCCCATCTCCTGGTAATTTGGTAAGACATCCTGATTTATGAACTATCAATATTAAGTATAAACTCCACTTCTCGAGAACTACATCTTTCACCATACTAACATTAATAATAGTAATAACATATTGAAACTAGAGGGGCACTCAGTAGAGTGCAGACCTCCACGCATCATCTTATTTCTCGACATTTTACCTAATCTTGACCTCGACCTTTAACCTTAACATGTATTAATTGGCCTGAATTTTCATACGCTTATATATGAACCAAGTTTAAAGTCTCTGTGACAACGATCTCCAAACTTAGGTCTGAATATGTGAATTGGACATTTACCTTGACCGTGACCTTGATCTTTGACCTTTAACTCTAAAAATTTAATTACATCCAGCTTTTTACATAAAAGTTAATCCCTGAAAGTTTCATTACTCTACGATTTACATTGTGGCCAGATACCTTTTCGCAAAACAAACACACAATAACAAACATACACAAAAAAGGGGAGAAAACATAGCCTCCTTCCAACATCAGTTTACAGAGTCCGTTTACCATTCTGTGAAAAAAAGAAAAACCTCGTCATGAATTATTCATGATTTCTTCAGTTGGCCATTAAAAGAAGCGGCATAGAAAACGAGATTGAAAAAGTTTGTTTGTATCTCTCTCTCTCTCTCTCTCTCTCTCTCTCTCTCTCTCTCTCTCTCCACATGG
>NC_090758.1:21132015-21149515 GCF_036898095.1 Palaemon carinicauda
GAAAAATACCATTCTAATATTTATATTTTTGAAGTAGGTTTTCGTTATGTGCTTAATTTTCCTTTCTATTATAGTATCAATTTTGTTCGATATGTAAGGAAATCGAAAATATATAATGTCTTTTACTTCACAAATTTGGGTATCAACATTATTGATTTTGTTAAGAAAAATTTGTACTTTTTTGTAAAATAAATTATCCTGGTAACCATTGTTGTTGAAGAATTCCTTTAAAAATGTAATTTCTTTATGAAAGTTAAAATAATTTGATGAAAGTTTATATGCTCTATTAATGAGAGTATTAATACTGTTCATCTTGTATCTTAAATTACACTCACTTAAAAAATTTAAACCAAGACCAGTAAAAGTGGGCTTTCTATAAACTTCCATGTGCATTTTAAGGTCAGAAGTTTTAGTTACTAATACGTCCAAAAAGGGCATTTTACCTTCGTTTTCTTCTTCCATGGTGAACTTGATATTACTGTGTTGAGAATTTAAATAATTAAAAAACTTGATTGCGTCATTTTTTTGCTTAAAAATAATAAATGTGTCATCCACATACCTTCTATACAACACAGGCTTTAAACTTAAAGGACAATTTTCCAACCATTCAGTCTCGTGAAAACATAAGAAAATATTGGCCAAAGTTGCCGAAATAGGATTCCCCATAGCTAGTCCATCTTTTTGTTTGTAATACTCTTTGTTAAAAATAAAAAATGAATCTTGAACAATAATGTTTAATATATCAATAAATTTAGATTTACTCAGGTTTCTAAAGTTGTTATTATCCTTGTACATTTTATTTGCTACGATTTCAATAACTTCTTTTGTGGGGATATTTGTATATAAGCTTTCGATGTCAAGCTTGCCATATAATAATTATTTTTTAGTCTAAAATTTTTTATAGTATCAAAAAATGCATATGAATTTTCCAAGGTATATTCATTCTTTGCCCATTCTTCTATATTAGGAATCATAAATTTTGCTAAACTAAAATTTGGTGTATTGATTGACGATAGCACTGGTCTTAAAGGAATATTCTCTTTATGTATTTTTGGCAAACCATATAAGATACCAGGATTGCGACCCGAAGCATACAAATGTTTATACTCTTCATCTGTTATATGTTTACCTTTTTTAAGATAACTTAGTAGTCTGTTAACCTTGTCTTCTAGCAGAAGAGTATTTTTGAAAGGGTCTTTTTTACTTTTTTCAAATTGCAATGGATTGTTAAGAATATTCATCATTTTCTCTACATAATCACTTTTATTCATGATGGTAATACCTTTCCCTTTGTCTGGTTTAGAAAATATAATGTCTTTGTTTTCACTTAGATTTCTTAGTATTTTTATGTCATTTTGATCAAACAATGGTACCTGGATTTCTTTCTTGTATTCTTCTAATATATTACTGAATAGGTCTTGCATTTCTTTATAGACAGCTTCTTTATCAGAACAGTTGTCGTTGTTTAGTCTGTTTACTTTGTTTGCAAATATTTCCATACTTACTTTCATTTTAATATGATCGAGTTTTGGTTTGAGGCAATGGTCAAGTCTAAAGGATAATAGGTATTTTTCTCTTTTTTTTTAGTTGGTAGTTAGAGGGTTGTACACGACTTTATTGCCATTACAAGATGGTGGTTTATAGAAACCGCCTAGTTTAAAAAGTTTTTTAGCATGGGTTAGACATACTTTGTTTTTATAAAGTTCACAGTCCTTATGGATACAATGTAAAATATGGTTAAAATCTAAAAATGAAATTTGGCTCTTAATACTATCGTGACATGATAATAAATCTTGATACAGCTTGGTGTCGTTTTTCTTGTTTTGTCGAAGTTCATTCTCGATTAAGAAACTCTGCCAATCTTTGTAGAATCGTCTTCGCTGTAGCTGCCGCCTGTACAACTTAAACTGAACAAATTTTGGTATACAGCCATACTGAAGACATCTTTCCAGAAATAAAATATCAAGTTTGTTTTTTTCCCATCTCTGAAGGCTTTTTTCCCATCTTCTTACGCCTCGTAGTGCTTCTTGTCCATATCTTCTTAAAATGGTAGTTCTGTAATTCTCAGACGAGGGGAAACGCAGTTTAATGAGGAACTGTAGTTCAAGCACAAATTGAAACATCATCTTCATCCAATCACCTTTATTTCAACGTTTCGGACAATTTGTCCATCATCAGGTTCTGTAAAGTTAAAAACATACATTGATACAAATAATAAAAAACATTGGTAAAATACATGAGACAAATAAGATAATTTAAAATTATAAATAGTACTTAAAACACTTTTCTGCTGAAAGCAGAGTTATCTAGGTTTAGTTTTGGTTGAATTTTTTCTATGTAAAATGTTTCTAATAATCTCAGCTCGGTCTCAAATCGAGCTTTACATATAATGCTAAAATCAAGATGATTAAAATTGGTGTTACACACCCCGTGGCAATGATCTCTTATAGAGGAATGAGAAGGCTTACCCAGCGGTAGAAGGGTCCTCGAACTAATGCCTCTATGTTCAAAGGTTCTGGTAGACAACAGTTTTGTCGAACTACCTACATATTCCGAACTACACTTCGGACACACAAATTTATATACAACCATAGAACATAGTTCGCTAGATAACGACTCCTTGGACTTGAGCAAATTGCCTATCTTAAAATTATTGAAAAATACCATTCTAATATTTATATTTTTGAAGTAGGTTTTCGTTATGTGCTTAATTTTCCTTTCTATTATAGTATTAATTTTGTTCGATATGTAAGGAAATCGAAAATATATAATGTCTTTTACTTCACAAATTTGGGTATCAACATTATTGATTTTGTTAAGAAAAATTTGTACTTTTTTGTAAAATAAATTATCCTGGTAACCATTGTTGTTGAAGAATTCCTTTAAAAATGTAATTTCTTTATGAAAGTTAAAATAATTTGATGAAAGTTTATATGCTCTATTAATGAGAGTATTGATACTGTTCATCCTGTATCTTAAATTACACTCACTTAAAAAATTTAAACCAAGACCAGTAAAAGTGGGCTTTCTATAAACTTCCATGTGCATTTTAAGGTCAGAAGTTTTAGTTACTAATACGTCCAAAAAGGGCATTTTACCTTCGTTTTCTTCTTCCATGGTGAACTTGATATTACTGTGTTGAGAATTTAAATAATTAAAAAACTTGATTGCGTAATTTTTTTGCTTAAAAATAATAAATGTGTCATCCACATACCTTCTATACAACACAGGCTTAAAACTTAAAGGACAATTTTCCAACCATTCAGTCTCGTGAAAACATAAGAAAATATTGGCCAAAGTTGCCGAAATAGGATTCCCCATAGCTAGTCCATCTTTTTGTTTGTAATACTCTTTGTTAAAAATAAAAAATGAATCTTGAACAATAATGTTTAATATATCAATAAATTTAGATTTACTCAGGTTTCTAAAGTTGTTATTATCCTTGTACATTTTATTTGCTACGATTTCAATAACTTCTTTTGTGGGGATATTTGTATATAAGCTTTCGATGTCAAGCTTGCCATATAATAATTATTTTTTAGTCTAAAATTTTTTATAGTATCAAAAAATGCATATGAATTTTCCAAGGTATATTCATTCTTTGCCCATTCTTCTATATTAGGAATCATAAATTTTGCTAAACTAAAATTTGGTGTATTGATTGACGATAGCACTGGTCTTAAAGGAATATTCTCTTTATGTATTTTTGGCAAACCATTTAAGATACCAGGATTGCGACCCGAAGCATACAAATGTTTATACTCTTCATCTGTTATATGTTTACCTTTTTTAAGATAACTTAGTAGTCTGTTAACCTTGTCTTCTAGCAGAAGAGTATTTTTGAAAGGGTCTTTTTTACTTTTTTCAAATTGCAATGGATTGTTAAGAATATTCATCATTTTCTCTACATAATCACTTTTATTTATGATGGTAATACCTTTCCCCTTGTCTGGTTTAGAAAATATAATGTCTTTGTTTTCACTTAGATTTCTTAGTATTTTTATGTCATTTTGATCAAACAATGGTACCTGGATTTCTTTCTTGTATTCTTCTAATATATTACTGAATAGGTCTTGCATTTCTTTATAGACAGCTTCTTTATCAGAACAGTTGTCGTTGTTTAGTCTGTTTACTTTGTTTGCAAATATTTCCATACTTACTTTCATTTTAATATGATCGAGTTTTGGTTTGAGGCAATGGTCAAGTCCAAAGGATAATAGGTATTTTTCTCTTTTTTTTAGTTGGTAGTTAGAGAGGTTGTACACGACTTTATTGCCATTACAAGATGGTGGTTTATAGAAACCGCCTAGTTTAAAAAGTTTTTTAGCATGGGTTAGACATACTTTGTTTTTATAAAGTTCACAGTCCTTATGGATACAATGTAAAATATGGTTAAAATCTAAAAATGAAATTTGGCTCTTAATACTATCGTGACATGATAATAAATCTTGATACAGCTTGGTGTCGTTTTTCTTGTATTTTACCAATGTTTTTTATTATTTGTATCAATGTATGTTTTTAACTTTACAGAACCTGATGATGGACAAATTGTCCGAAACGTTGAAATAAAGGTGATTGGATGAAGATGATGTTTCAATTTGTGCTTGCACTACAGTTCCTCATTAAACTGCGTTTCCCCTCGTCTGAGAATTACAGAACTACCATTTTATTATTATTATTATTATTATTATTGTTGTTGTTCAATATGGAACCTTTGCGGGTAAAGCAGGATGCTATAAGGATAAAAACTCCAACAAGGAAATTAACCCTATGGAGGAAAGGATTTAAACTACAACAGAGGTATTGATCTTTCCAAATGATATAGATTGGCATGAGTAACAACAGTAAAATAGATTTCTCATATATGAATTATAAAAACTCACAAAAAACTAGCTTTGTAAATTACCATATAATGAAAATAAAATGGATGTTATCTACAACACTTATGAAGGAGAATTTATGGTCACACTCCTTTAGATAAAAATTATATCCAAACCTGACAATATTTTGACGATCAATGTTTGATGTCACAATTCTATAAATTCCATAGGAAGGGAAATCTTGTTTAGTATAAATTTCCATCCATACATCATAATCTTATTTTCCCCATCTTCAGGGATGAAAGTTCATAGATCAATGAATATGGATTAAAATATGCTCCCAAATTTCATTAGGTGGAATAACTCTCTCTCTCTCTCTCTCTCTCTCTCTCTCTCTCTCTCTCTCTCTCTCTCTCTCTCTCTCTCTCTCTCTCTCTCTCTCTCAACGTTGTCTCCTTGCTTGGTTAAATAAACAGATTTCCTGTCGTATCTCTTAATTCATATCAATAATCCAAGCGGTTAAAGTTATGAGACAATCCGTACCCATTTTTTTTTTTTTTTTTTTAGTTTGGGATAATAATACTTAACACTCATTCTGATTTGATATATGTTTGTTCTTGAAAGCAGTTTACCAGAAGCAAACAAAAAAATAAAAAGAAACCAAACTGTTGCAAAATATGACACTTAAAATATTCAAACATCTTTCTCATTTTGATTAAAAAAACCTTTTATTATTTCTGAATAAAACGAGTTTGTCCATCTTGCATAGCCTGGTCCTTAGGAAGTACTCCAAAACCTAAATTATCTAGATATATATCCTCAAAAAGAGCAGTACTGAGGCCATCTATCGAGAGTTGATGGAAAAAAAATCGTAGTAAATCAACAACGAACCTCTTGTTGCAGGAGATTTATTTCAATGAGGAATTTTGAAAGAAGCGTCCACGTATAATTAGAGAATCATATTGAGTAACACATTAATTTTATAAAGCAAATGAAATAACTCTTAATTCATCTGAAGAAAATATTGGCTGCCCTTACCCCTTGTAACTTTTATATGTAAAAATAGTGATTCTTTTATGATTTTTTCTCCTAAATGATACTCTTGGTGAATAAGATATTTTCTTTTACCTCTCCAGGATCCTTGTAACGCTCTTTACATGTTATGAATTACGTTTCCATGACGTTAGTTTGATATAAACATATATAGACATTTTGTTTAGATTATGACAAAAATAGAAATTATTATTTATAGGATTCTACCTGTTGCAATAGAAGGTTGATACTGCTTTAGCCTATTTTACTTTTTACGCATATAAAGAAATATTCATAATCTTCAATAAAAGTATTTGTTCGAAGGCCATACATTGGAATAAAAAAAAATCTTGTTTACTCACGATACAAATAAACGGATTTTGAGCGAAGCGAAAAATCTATTTTTGGGCGAGATGGCCATGTTGTCCTGATGGAAGTTCGTAAACGGTAGCTTTCTTGGGTATGTATAACTACGGTGATATTCCCAGAGAATTTACCGTAAGATACCCAGAATTCTCACTCCTGGAGTGAATATCCCTAATAAAAGAACCAGGGATATCGCGAAATATCAGAGGACGTATTCTTGACACCCCACATGGCAATCTGCACCCCGAACAGAGTTAACACTTCGAAGGGGTCAATTGGCAAGAAAACGAAAACGAGAAAGAAAAAGGAGAGCCGCTCGCAAGGTATCTCTCCTCTCCCGTTTCGTAAGCGTGCATTGCGCCGCTCACAGCGCCATCTGTATTCCTTGTATCGATACACGAGGTGTTACAGATACTGTATGTAGGGAGGGGACCTACAGCCCTTTAAAAGAAAGGGAAGGGCGGGTCCATCAAGACGACATGGCCATCTCACCCAAAAATAGATTTTTCGCTCTGCTCAAAATCCGTTTTTTGGGCTCAAGCCATGTCGTTCTGATGGAAGTATACCAGAGCATTACTGTATCTGTTGATTCTCAAAACGTGCCGTACTCCCCGAAGGTATTTCCCGGCCAACTAGACCTAGAGACCTAAGATGTTACCGTCATACATCTTTTCAACTAACCATAAACCATGTTAGTGCTTCCTGCCCCCTACAGGGAAGATTCCTACTAGACTCTGGAAAAGTCTCGAAGAGTACATATACCTTTGTATGAATAACAGAAAAGCCAATATAGTGGTCTCACCCTATATCATGTAAAGCATAGTTTGTAAAGAACCACTGAGTCAATATGAAATATCGACCAGTTCTCCATTCAATACTGGATTGGACAAAGGTTTATATCCGAGTAGGAGGAAAACTTGCATATAAGCCACCGTCCCCTTAGGGCATGGAGTCCTCCCGCCAAGGGAAAGCATAAACCAATGGAAAAAATGCTTGCATAAAGGGACAATCTATTAGAATTATCCCAGATAAATATACATAATACATAATGCTAAATTATTTCAAATAAATTGACACAGGTGAAGGAGACGCAAGGTTCACAAGAACTAGTTTATTGACAAACAATAAATAAAACAGGTTAAACAACAATTATATATATATATATATATATATATATATATATATATATATATATATATATATATATATATATATATATATATATATATAATTTATATATATATATATATATATATATATATATATATATATATATATATATATATATATATATATATATAATACATATATATATATATATATATATATATTATATATATATATATATATATATATATATATATATATATATATATATATATATATATATATATATATATATATATATATATATATATGTAAATATATATATATATATATATATATATATATATATATATATATATATATATATATATATATATATATATATATATATAAGAGGTGGATAGCCAATAAATAAGCATAAGCATGATAGTAAACAGAAACTTGTTTATCTGAAAGAAAAACATTAGCGCCACTTTTAACATACCGAGGTATCAAAATTGTAAAAGTCTGTATTACTAATCAGTTACATTAGCGTTGGAAACGCTCGGCACACATGTCTGCACTTATGCTAGGTTCACCTTTGAAAGTGGAATAGTCAACGTGGTCAACCCAGTGCCCTCACACTTAGTTTGTAGAACAGTTCGTAACTACACACTCACCCCGGAATTAATCGTCCCAATTAAATCCACTGTTCCTTGCGGAGTTAAACAGCAGGGTTAACGACACAACCCACTGCTACCACAGACCTCTTTAGTTGCTCTACTTGCTTCGCATAGTGACGAAAGAACACTCTGGAAGACTTCCAGCCAGTGTATGAACGAAGATGTTCAAAATCCATACAATTAAAGAAATTTAAGGATGAGGCAACTTTCCTCGGATCGTGACGTGCGGGTGTACTGTCTGGATCCGCTCTGCGAATAAAATATGTGATTTTCGCCCTAAGTTGTTTCAGTGATAAATTTGAGCCTGATGTTTCTCCCCTAAATAGTTGACCACCCCTGAAGTCTGAAGTTCTACGAAGATAGACCTTTAGGCATTCCACTGGACATAGAGATACATCTTCTTTCAGAGGGCAGATTCTCCAGAGACCCCACCTGTTGGTGGGTAACTCGTTCTTGGCGAGAAACGTAGGATCCGGAAACAGGTTCAGTACTGTACACGACCCTCCTCTCTCGAGATGGCTACAATTTCATTAACCCTGGCCCCCGACGCGAGTGCAAATAGGAAAATAACTTTTTGGGTCAAATCCTTTAACGCACACTCCTCATTGTTCAACAGTGAAGCGAAATGAAGAACTTTATCTAAAGACCATGAAATGGGCTTTGGAGGTGCTGAAGGTCTGAACCTAGCACTGGCTTTTGGAATTTTATTTAAAATCTCGTTAGCGAGGTCGACCTGGAAGGCATGTAAAATGGGTCTTGTCAAAGCAGATTTACACGTTGAAATTGTGTTAGCTGCTAACCCTTGACCATGGAGGTGGATGAAGAAAGATAAGCAGAAGTCCGTCGAGATCTTTTGTGGATTCTTCGCCTTGACAAAGGCCACCCATTTCCTCTAAGATGACTCATATTGCCTTCTAGTAGATTTTCACTTATATTCCTCTAGGAAGTCTATACTGTCTTTCGAAATCCCGAAACGTTTTCTCACCGCTAGGGAGAGAAAATCATGAGCTGCAGGGTACGGATTTTCTGTGATGAAGCGCAGACAGTCGACTTCTGGACTCGCTGGGTCAGAACTGGATCTGGTAATGGTAGAAACTTCAGCCGTAATTCCAATGCCAGAGGGAACCACATGCTGCTCGGCCACTTGTGAGCCACAATTGCTGCTACTCCCTTGAAAGATCTCAGTTTGTTGAGGACCCTCAACAGAAGGTTGTGAGGAGGGAACAGGTAAATCCTGGACCATCTGTTCCAGTCGAGGGACATCGCATCCACTGCTTCCGCCAAGGGGTCCTCGTACGGGGACACCTAAAGGGGTAACTTCTTGTTGTCTTTCGTCGCAAAGAGGTCTATCTACAGTTCTGGGACTTGACTCAAGATGAAGGGGAATGATCCTGCGTCTAGGGACCATTCCGACTCTATCGGTGTGAACCTGGATAGAGCGTCCGCTGTCACATTGCGGACTCCTTGAAGGTGAACTGCCGACAGGTACCACTTCTTCTTTTCTGCCAGTCGAAAGATGGCCAACATCACCTGGTTGAGTGGTGGTGACCTCGATCCTTGTCGATTCAAGCATCTCACAATCACCTCGCTGTCCAGCACCAACCTTATGTGGATCGAGCGACGCGGGGAGACTTTCTTCAAGGTAAGGAGTACTGCCATAGCTTCCAGAAAGTTTATGTGAAATGTCTTGAATAGATTGGACCAAGTCTCTTGGGCCTTCTTCCGATGAGAATGACCTCCTCACCCCTCCTTCGAGGTGTCTGTGTGAATAGTCAACGAGGGGGGAGGTGGCTGAAGAAGTACCGACTTCTTTAGTTGCCTGACTTGGGACCAAGGCCTGAGAAGCGTACGTAGACGAAGCGGAACTGGTCTTATCAGATCTCTTCGAGCGTTTGATGCATAACTTCTCCAAACTCCGGTTGCATCCTTTAGCTGTGCTCTTAGCACCGGGTCTGTTACCGAAGCAAACTGGAGAGAACCCAGCACTTTCTCCTGTTCGCGTCGTGATATCCTTTCGGAATCCAGAAGTCTCTTGACAAAACCAGCTATCTCCTTCCTCTTTTTCTCCGGATGGAGAATTGGTGTGACACTAGGTCCCAGTGGAGTGCCAACCACTGGAACTTTTGAGATGGAGAAAGTCGACACTTTTTTCTGTTGATCTTGAAGCCTAGATACTCTAGGAACTGGATCACCAGCAGGGAAGCTTGCAAACATTCTGTCTTGGATGCTGCCCACACCAGCCAGTCGTCCAGGTAGGCTACCACCTGGATTCCCATTAGGCGTAATTGTTTGAGAGCTATGCAAGCAAGCTTCGTGAAGATCCTTGGGACTATGTTTAGTCCGAATGGCATGACTCTGAAGGCGTAGAGTCTTCGATGTAGCTTGAACCCTAGGTAGGGGGAGAGATGGCGATTGATTGGAACGTGCCAATAGGCGTCTGACAAATATATGGAGACGGTAAATGCCCTCTTGGGCAGTAAGGTCCTTATGTGTTGCAGTGTTAGCATCTTGAACTTGAAGTTCACTATGAACTTGTTGAGTAGCGACACGTCCAGAATTACTCTGAGTTTTTCTGAGTCCTTCTTGGGACCACAAAACAGCCTCCCTTGGAATTTGATGGACTTTACCCTTCGGATTACTATTTTCTCTAACAGTTTCTGAATGTACTTCTCCAGAACGGGGGTGGAGTGTTGGAAAAATTGAGGGCACGGGGGTGGAGTGCTGTACCACCTCCAACCCAGTCCATTCTTGAGTAGGCTGTGGGCCCAGGGATCGAAGGTCCACCGATCCCGAAAATTCTGAAGTCTCCCTCCTACCGGTATCATCTCACTTTGACTGCTGTCCTGAGGCTTTGCCTCCCTGACCGCGACCACCCCTGAATCCCCTCCCCTTGAGGGGCGTCTAGACGAGCCTCTGGCTGCTCCTCTAGGCTTCGCTCGAAAGGTAGTTGACTGCCCTTCGAACGCTGGGTTAAATGCCGGAGACTGCGTCGACACGGATTGGGGTACTCACTGGAACGTGGTCGGTGTTTGTGCCACCATCTGGGGCACTGTAGGCATAGGCAATTGCTGTTGCTGCTGCTGTCTGAATGGCTTGGCTGGCCAAGAGGGTAGCCTAGTCTTCTTAGTCTTCCTCTTTGGTTGGGGACCCTCATCCGGGGAAGACTTTCTCTTGAGAGATAGGCCCCACTTTTGGAGAAGGTTTCTATTCTCCGTGGCGCCCTTATCTACAACCTCCTTGACCGCTTCACTAGGGAAGAGGTCTTTGCCCCAAATGTTGGAGGAGATTAGCTTCCTTGGCTCGTGCCTCACCACAGCCGAGGCGAACTCGAACTCCCTACAAGCCCTCCTAGCTTTGACAAAGCTGTAAAGGTCCTTCGTCACTGTGGCTAGATGTGCCTTAGCCACTACCATGAACATCTCATGAACCTTGGAGTCACTTGCCATTGTCTCAAGAGTCGTTTGATGAGACATTGAGGCAGCCAGTCTTTCTTTGGTCTCAAGCTCCCTTCGCAAAAGAAAGTCAGACAGCTTGGGGAGGTTCTCACCGAACTGACGTCCGGCAATATCAGCCTCCAACTTCCCGACTGAGAAGGTAAGATGGACGTCCTTCCAGTCCTTTTGGTCCATGGGTAGGGCCAAAGACAAAGGTTTACACTCCTCCAAGGAGGGGCATGGCTTACCTGCCTCGACTGCTTTCGGCACAGCCGCAAACCCTTTCTGCATAAAGGGGAAGGCTCTAGAAGGAGAGGAAACAAAGGAAGGGTGCTTCTTACTCAAAGCAGGTACCTTTGAGTTTGTGAAGCCCCTCTCTTTCATCGAGCATGATAGTAAAGCTTGAGCCTTAACGTGGTCCAAAACTATGACCTCCTTCGGCTCTGTCTCCTCCTTTGAGGCTGGTTC
The DNA here is from genome assembly GCF_036898095.1 of Palaemon carinicauda. NCBI lineage: Eukaryota > Metazoa > Arthropoda > Malacostraca > Decapoda > Palaemonidae > Palaemon > Palaemon carinicauda. Next base: position 21,143,905 of record NC_090758.1, read on the forward strand.
CTTCCTTAGACGGACATAACAGTCCGGATACGACCCCTTGCTGGGCCAGAATTCCACCTCCTTAAGGGGAACTGAGCCCAACTTCTCCGAAATGACGATTTTTGCGGTCGTCATAGGCATGTGCTCAGCATACTTCCAAGGGTTAGCATCTGAGCACAAGGGAAGGTCTTTCACGCTGAGCTTCTTCTGGGGCCCACGTGATGCTGCAAGTCTCCGCATCTCCATCTCCATTGCAGCCGCCTTCTCATTATTCTCCCTCTGCACCTGTTGGATCATTCCAACGATGGAGGAAAGGGTCTTTCCCAGCTCTTCTGGGAGAGAGGACGATGTTGAGGGAATAGGTTTAGGGGCCTGAACCGGAGTAGTCGACACCTCGTCGACCTCTTCCTCTTCATTGTCTGGAGCCTGCTCTTCATCCTGGTCTTTTGCCAGAAGGTCATCTTCCAGACGCTCGGACACCTCCGACATCCTGTCGTCCAATTGGATGTCGTGCAGGACATCCGCGACTTCAACCTCCACAGGGATTGAACTACTGGTATCTCCACTTGAGGCTGGGGAATTACTGCCTCAGCTGACACCCTGGGGAAAAGATAAGCCCTCATCTTCTCACTTGGAAGATAGGGTCCAGAGGTGTTCTTCTGAAAACCCCTTACCCAGGTACGAAGCTTCTCCCTTGCTGCGTCCCTTGACTCCGCCGTCTTAGGGGAATCAAAAGCCTCAGCAGCCAGGTTTGTGCAAACGGTACATACCTGCGGGTCCCAATACCGGAGATCACCTTTGGAAACTGCGCATGCTGCGTGCCTCCTACACAAATCATGTCCGCAGAAGTTCTTGCTGCGGACGTTGCAGAAAACGCTTCCACACTTCGGATGGTCCTCCTGTAAAGAGAAGAAAATTCCATGACTATCAAGTGAACTACGTAACACTGGATATACATAGCTTAGCATAATTAAACCAGAAAGGAAAGACACACACTTGTGTTTCCCGCACAGTCAATTGCTGCAACCTTCAAGATAATAAAATCGTATGGTTAATATATCCTAGAGCAACCAATGAATAATTTCCAGAGGAAACAGGTGTAGCTCACACCCAAAAGATGATTTTAAAATGTCAGATAGTAGACAAGAAAGAGCTCACTTTCTTTATCTGTAAGGCTACACCAAAGGGCTGTGCAAGATAACACAAAAGTGTTAGAAAATCTCAGTTTTGTAACAACTACTATACTATAGTTTTCTCCCTACAGTATATACTATACTGAAAAATACTGGCTACAGTATAGAAGGTAATGTGCCGGCCGGCACATATCTTAACTAGTTCTAAAGTATTCTACTTAAGAGCTGGTTCAAATGCATATGCCGGCCGGCAATGACTGCCGGCCGGCAACTACACAAGATAGCACCCGGCTGCCAGCCGGCAATGACTGCAGGCGGGCAACTACACAAGATAGCACCCGGCTGCCGGCCACCAAACGTAGCGACCAGCAGACAATGGTGTGATAAATAGCCGGCCGGTAAAGGTATACAACCAATGCCAGCCGGCAGCAAAAGAATCAGAGAACTCCGACTGCCCGGCTGCCGGCCACTCAGGCCGGCAGCCGGCTAGGGTACAACACTAGAAGAAAACAGAATGGATGCGGGATAAGAGACTGTACTACCTCATAACCCGGCATCCCGAAAGAGTGCACATAAGGAAGGGGAGAATATAACTTCAAGCTTCCTGACCAATGCCATCAGGCTCTACAGACAAACATGGATGAGAGACCAAGGGAGGTCCGGGCAGCACTCAAAGCAGAAGACCCTTACCGGCCGGCACGCACTGCCGGCCGGCAAGGGACTAAGTCAACCCCACATCCTAGCCTATGCTAGGTACAGATGTAGAATGACGGACAGGAATGCAATGGCTAGGCCATTACAAAGGAAAGAGGGGGAAAGGGAGAAGAGGGTCCTGCCAACCTTGCTCTAGTAATGAATCACCCGCAGCCAAGAAAACTCATCTTAGCCTAGGGGAGATCCGAGGAGGGAGGCCAGCAATACTTGCCAACTCCCACAGAACTAAAGCAAGGAAGGCGTTGCTATTCACAGAAAAGAGGATCTTATCCTCCACACCGAGAACAGCAACACTGGACTAGTCTGCTAGATCACAAGAAGAAGGAATCATCTCGTACAGAAACCTTCGAAAGTGAACTAAGGAGGCTAAGCCTCCTATGTCTGTTGTCAGTCTAGCAAGGGAATCTCAACCACAAGCTAGACATAAACAGACTCAGACTAAGAACTCTGATGTCCCGCCCCCTCCCTGAAGCCAGACTTACTGGAAACAGGAAGGAACAGAAACACCCTAATATAGTTGTATCGAAAGTCACTTCAGATAAACCACAAGGATTAAGCCCAAGGCTTAAACAGAGGGAAAGGGATTGCACCCCTTCTCCGAAGAGAAGAGAGCAACCGGGGAGTGTGAGAAAGTATGCTAAGGCCCCATAGACAACTAGCCTAGGCGCCAAGAGAATCGATTACCTAAATCACCGAAACTCACTCGTATACTATCTTGGAAGAAAATCAACATAATCTTAAATGTATAAAACTGCCTAAAGCTTCAATAAAATTTTAAAACACTCGGAAATCTGCATATCATGCAGGAAAGTACTACGGCCAAACGACTAGGCTACACGGTCTAGTGTAGGCTAGAATCGGCGAATCCTTCGCCAAAACAAAATACTAAAGCATCATAAAAAGAAATCCTTTGTAACGCTAAACAGCTAAAATTATTAACGCGAAACAGCCGTGAACATCGCTCTGGCTAACTAAATAACTCATACCTACCGAGCGACAGCGTCCAGGACGCCTCCGGTAGGCAACGGCTCTTGTAACAACGATATCACTATCAATCACTTTTAAAATTACCAAGAGCTTACATTTATACATAAAAGAAATAATACTCAACTTATCAGAAGCAGAAGAAGTTGGAGAAAGCATAATGAGTTGATTAAATCCAAGAATTGCGAGAAACACAGGGAAAAAAACACCGAGTTGTTGAGCTACACAAAAAGGAATACAGATGGCGCCGTGAGCGGTGCAATGCACGCTTACGAACCGGGAGAGGAGAGATACCTTGCGAGCGGCTCTCCTTTTTCTTTCTCGTTTTCGTTTTCTTGCCAATTGACCCCTTCGAAGTATTAACTCTGTTCAGGGTGCAGATTGCCATGTGGCGTGTCAAGAATACGTCCTCTGATACTTCCCGATATCCCTGGTTCTTTTATTAGGGATATTCGCTCCAGGAATTAGAATTCTGGGTACCTTGAAGTAAATTCTCTGGGAATATCACCGTAGTTATATATACCCAAGGAAGCTACCCTTTAGGAACTTCCATCAGGACGACATGGCTTGAGCATAAAAATATTTTTTCAGAAGGAATGAAGAAATATTTTTGCATAATAATTTGTGATTCTGTTCGAATGTTCGAGGAAAAACATATGTTTAATTGTTTTACAATTTTTATATAACAATCTTTATAGTTTAGACTCTTCAGTCCGCTCTTCTGCAGTTATTATTAAACTAAATCTTTTATTACCTCAATCTCAAATGAGAATCCATAGATCACCCACAAAATGACCAATGATAGTCAATGGACAAACATAATAAATTAAGAACCAGAATTTGGATATTAAAACCTCAAAAGTTCAATTTCGAAGTAAATGTATTTATATTGAACAGTCCTTTCATAAGTCTTTTTAAAGTTTATATATGAAATGTTGTTAATGTTTTTAAAATATTCATTTTGATTGCTTATTGTTTCCTAAATCGTTTATTTATTCATTTATATCCTTTCCTCAGTTGCCTATTTTTCCCTACGGAGCCCTTGGCTTTATTGCATCTTGCTCTTCTAACTAGAGTTATATGTGATCTAATAATAATAATAATAATAATAATAATAATAATAATAATAATAATAATATTATTATTAATAAATAAATAAACAAATAAATAAATAAATAAATGGATAAACTTAATATCCCCACCTTCATTTCATTGCAGAGCAAAGATGAAATTAGTAAATTTTTTATTAAATTGCTACAGTTTCCTTTCATTTTCACTGATTCCTAATAGATGGCATCAGTGCTGCGTTTTTTGAAAAAAAAAATATAACCGGATCATTCCAGTTTAGGAGAACTAACGAAGATTATTGGAACTCACTTTATGATCGTCTGAGGCAGTGGGTAGGTACTAAAGTTATTAACAAGCTGCTTCAGAGAGAGAGAGAGAGAGAGAGAGAGAGAGAGAGAGAGAGAGAGAGAGAGAGAGAGAGAGAATACAAATAATGCATTTACATTTAAATCTCACCAGAAAGTCAAGGAACAAAACAAGTTTCGATATTCGACTGAAAATTATCGAACGTTTTGTAGTTCCCGGACGTGTTAGGGATGAGTTTTATTAACGCATATTTTTCCATAATGAGAAATTCTTGAGATTATTGGGGAAATATTCAAGATATGTCAGGTTTTTTATTTTTTATTTTTTTGTAGCTTGTGGGGGGTGGGGGGTTGTTGGATATATTTAACGAAATTCAATTTTGTAAGCAAAATGTTGAAGAAAATTTTTTTTCTTTTAAATAGACAACCATTTCAAAGAAAATTCCGATTTTGTAAGAATTACCAGTTATGGCGGAAAATTATTTGGAGAAGTCATTATATGTGAGAAAATTTTAAGAAAAGTCAGTTTATCTGAATCAAATGCATAAGTGATTTTTGTTTTTTTGTTGGGAAATATAAAACTGTAGTCCGTTTTAAGAGAAGTCCCCTTCATTTGGTGGAAATTTATAAGCTATAGTTTCATCAGGTTTTCCTTGATTTAAATCTTATATATTGAAATATTTAGATGCAATGGTACCATCAACCCGGTACGCCCACTGTGATGCTCAACCTTAGTACCGGCCTCACCAGTATACATCTCAAACTCACTGTGATCTATTTGATGCCATGCGTATGTTAGGCGAACATTTTACCTCTCTACTAGCAGGAGGCTAGTAGAGTATTGATAAAAAACTATCTTTTTAACAATGAAAAGATATATGCTAATAGACAGGCGAGGTGAATGCAGAACCTTCATTCGACAGATAACGAACTTATATACAAATAGCTGGGAACACTAATGTCACAAAAACTCAAACAAACTAAAACATAATGGAAGGCTTAAACAGGTTTTTCTATTATCTGTGTGGGGAAGATAAAAAAGCAAAACCATTACATTGTATAGTCTGGAATTTTTATTCAGTTGATATCTATTATTTGACCTATGGGATACAAACTATCTTTTGCACCTGCCTCCTCGAGTGGAACACATACTGTAGTGATTTTCGGTCATTTCAGTTTATTTACCTTATCAATCTCTAATCTAATTTAATTAGTGGATCGACTTTACCGAAGAAGGTACTCACAAGTGAAGTAAGGTTACCAAGTACCACTTTACACAATCTATCTTATGATTTATTCATAAACGTGTACTGAACAAGTGATTCACTGGAAATATACATATATCTCAAACGTTGGTATAGCGCCTTACCACTCAAGTACATACATCTCTTTCTTTTGATCACACCATCTTATGGGGGATGGTGAAAC
>NC_090758.1:21179515-21182015 GCF_036898095.1 Palaemon carinicauda
TTCCCCCGACATGACTTATGTGCTCGAGATCGTGGAAGGAGTTTGCAGAAGGAAAAATCGGCAGCGACGACCAACGGGTTGACCCACCATACACCATTTCAGCTGCCGAGACGTCCAGGGTGTCTTTAGGGGTGGTCTTAGTCCCAGGTGGATCCAGGAAAGCTGAGTAAACCCGTTGGAGTCCTTGAAGCGGGACATTAAAGCTGCTTTGAGGGTGCAATAAAAACGTTCAATCATTCCATTGGCAGTGGGGTTGTAGGCAGTTTTCTGATGTAGGGTGATGCTCAGGAGATTAACTTATAATGTCCAAAATTGAGAGGTGAATGTTTTACCCCTGTCAGGAGTAATAATCTCAGGGATAACAAATCTTGCTTTCCATCCTGAGAGTAAGGACGATATACATGAGGCGGACGTTGCAGTTCCCATAGGAATGGCTTAAGGCCAACGAGTTGTGTGGTCTATGATGGTAAACAGGCAACGATGTCCTTGTCATATGGGTAGAGGGCCTGAAATGTCGACGTGAATGTGGGCGAAATGACGCTGAGTTTGAAGAAAGGTGCCTACTCCTGAATTCGCGTGTCGATTTACTTTGCAAGTTTGGCAAAAAATACAGTTGCGGACCCAATCCTTAGCATCCTTAGTAATGCCGTGACAAGTGAACTTCATCTTCAGCAGCTGTGCAGTAAAACAGTGTGAGGGATGTGAGAGGCCATGAATGAAATCATAGACCTATCAGCGCATGGGAGCAGGAATCCATGGTCGCGGTCTAACAGTACTGACGTCACCGAGGAGGATGGTGTTGGCGTCGTCAAGGGGGACGTCTTCCCAACAGAGAGGTGTGCGGGGTGTCCTACATCACTGATACTCTTGATCCTGTCGTTGGGCTTTAGCCAAGGCGTTGTAATCCAATCCCTGTTGAACGGCGGCCAACGTGTTTCTTGATAGGGCATCAGCAACTGGATTCATTTTCCCAGGGACGTGTTGAAGAGTGCAATTGTATTCTGCCACTGCAGAGAGATGTCAGCATTGACAGGTGGACCCGGTGGCAAACTGTGGAATGAAGACATGCACCAGAGCCATGTGGTCTGTACCAAGGACGAAGGGCGTACCTTCTAAGAAATGGCAAAAGGGACTGACATCCAAGTGCACAGCCCGCAATTCGCGATTGAAGGTAAAATAACCAGATTCTGCTTAGGACAGTTTCCTGCTGAAGAAGGCCAATTGGCGGGATAAGCCATTGACCACCTGTATGAGTACTGCACTAAAAGCGATGACGCTGGCATTGGTGAAGAAAAGGAGAAGGGCATGTGGGACGGGAAAAGTGAGAGCAGCAGCAGTTGATAGGGCATTCTTTGCATTGCATAAGGCCGCATCTTGAAGGGGGCCCCACTTCAGGTCTTTTGGCTTACCCTTGAGGGACATGTAGAGGGGAGCAAGAGTGACGGCAATGTCTGACAGAAAGCGGTGATAATAGTTGATCATGCCCAATAATTCCTGCAGTGCCTTGATGATCGAGGGCGTGGGGAGGTTCGGAACGGCTACTACCTTCTCAGTGAGGGGAAGGACTCATTCAGGAGTGATATGGTGCCCTAAGAACGACAACATAGGTACACTTGTCGTACCGGACTAGAAGGACGTTTTGTTGCAGGAGGTCGAGCACGATGCACAGGTGACGGAGGTGTTCCTATTTTGAAGAAGATAACACAAGTATGTCGTCCACTTAACATACACAGAAGGGGAGGTCCCCTAAAATGCCATCCATGAGAGGTTTAAAAGTGGTATTACAAAGGCCAAAACAGGAATAATTGAAGGTGTATGTACCAAAGTGAGTGGTGCTGGCAGTGTTAGGGATGTCTTTTGGGTTCATAGGCACCTGATAATACCCCCTTCAGGAGGTTGAGCGTGGAGAAAACCTTAGCTTTGTGCGGGTAGGATGTCACGTCGGTGATGTTTCTGAGGGGGTAGTTATCCAGTTTAGTTTGCATTTTCAGGCCCGTGTAATTCCCGCATGGACGGAGGGACCTTTTTTTCCTTCAGGACGATTTGTAATGGTGATGGCCATTGGCTGAATGTTTTTTGGCAAAGGCCCGTTTCTTCTATTTTTGCGAACATTTGTTGGTGGCTGCATATCAATCCGGTGCCAGACGTCTGAATTTGGTCATGACTGGGGTTCCTGTCGTCTTGATATGGTAATAAATACCATGTTCCGCAGGACCCGTGGGCGTTTGACGAAATTTTGTACGGAGAATTTCCGGGTACGATGTGAGGAGGTGGGCGTAGTCATCCATGGGTGCGCTGATGTGAAGAGCGAGGTTGTAGGGGATGGGTTAAAGAGGTGGTGACAAGTAAGAGTCTGCGTTGACCAATCGTCAGTGGGAGACATCGACCAGAGGGTGGAAATGATAGAGAAAATCGGCACCAAGGATTGGCAATGTGACGTCAGCAACGACAAACTTCCCAATAAATTTTTAATTTCAAAACGATAATATGAGGTTCTCGT
>NC_090758.1:21189515-21194515 GCF_036898095.1 Palaemon carinicauda
AAGAAGCTTCGTACCTGGGTAAGGGGCTTCCAAAAGTACACTTCTGGCCCTTATCTTCCAAGTGAGAAGATGAGGGCGTATCTTTTCCCTAAGGCATCAGCTGATGCAGTGATTCCCCAGCCTCAAGAGGAGATCCCCTAAGTTCAGATCCAGGTGGATGCTGAAGTCGCGGTCGCGATGCAAGACATCCAGCTAAATGACAGGATATCTGATGTGGATGGGTGTCAGGAGGAAGACCTCCTTGCAGAAGCCCAGGATGAAGTTCAAGCCCCTCTACATCGGCCGGTCTCCCAGTAGAGCTGGGACAGGCCCTCTCTTCTATTGTTGGAATGATCCAACAAATGCAGAAGGAGAATCAGGAGAAGGCGGCTGCAATGGAACTGCGAATGCAGTGCCTTGCAGAATCACATGGGCCCCAGAAAAGCTCAATGTGAAAGACCTTCCTTCGTGCTCGGATGCTAACCCATGGAGGTATGCTGAGCACATGTCGATGACGACTGGAAAGATCGTCATCTCGGATATGCTGGGCTCAGTTCCCCTGGAGGGTGGAATTCTGGCCCAGCAAGGCACCATATCCGGACTGTTATGTCCGGCTGAGGAAGGAACCAGCTTCAAAGGAGGAGGCAGAGCCGAAGGAGGTCATAGTGATGACCATGCTAAGGCTCAAGCTCTACTTTCATCTTCGATGAAAGAGAGGGGCTTCTCTAACTCAAAGGTAGCTGCATTGAATAGGAAGCTCCCTTCCTTTGTGTCCTCGCCTACTAGAGCCTTCCCCCTTTTACAAAAAGGGTTTCTGGCTGTACTAAAAGCAATCGAGGCCGGCAAGTCTTGCCCCTCCCTAGAGGAGTGTAAACCCTTGTCGCTGGCCCTGCCTATGGACCACAAAGATTGGAAGGACGTCCATCTTACGTTCTAAGTGGGAAAGTTGGAGGCTGATATTGCCGGACGTCAGTTCGGCAAGGACCTCCCTAAGCTGTCTGACTTTCTTTTGCGAAGTGAGTTCGATACAAATGAAAGACTGACTGCCTCAATGTCTCTTCAGACTACTCTCGAGACGATGGCAAGTGACCCCAAGGTCCATGAAATGTTCATGGTAGTGGCCAAGCCTCATCTGGCCACAGTGACGAAGGACCTTTATGGCTTCGTCAAGGCAAGGAGAGCTTGTAGGGAGTTCGTGTTTACCTCGGCTACAGTGAGGCACGAGCTAAAGAAACTAATCTCCTCCAACATTTGGGGAAAAGACCTTTTTCCCTACCGACTTGGTCAAAGAAGTTTTTGATAAAGCCACCTTGGAGAATAGAAACCTTTTCCAGAAGTGGGACCTGGCTATCAAAAGAAAGTCTTCCCCGGATGAGGGTCCTCAACCAAAGAGGAAGACTATGAGGACTAGGCTACCGTCTCGGCCAGCCAAGCCTCTTAGACAGCAACAGCAACTGCAATTGCCATTGCCCCCAGTGCCCCAGATCGTGGCACAAACCCCGACCACCTTTCAGTGGGTACCCCAGGCCGTGTCGACACAGTCCACGGCATTCACCCCAGCGTTCGAAGGGCAGTCTACTTCCTTCCGAGCAAAGCCTAGAAGAGCAGCCAGAGGCTCGTCTAGACGACCCTCAAGGGGAAGGGGATTCAGGGGTGGTCGTGGTCAGGAAGGCAAGACCTCAGGACGACAGTCCAAGTGAGGTGATACCGGTAGGAGGGAGACTTCTGAAATTTCGGGATCGGTGGACCTTCGATCCCTGGGCCCACAGCCTACTCAAGAATGGATTGGGCGGGAGCTGGTACAGCACTCCACCCCCGTACCTTCGGTTTTTCCAACACTACACCCCCGTTATGGAGGAGTACGTTCAGGAACGGTTGGAGAAAAAGGGTGAAGCCCATCAATTTCTAAGGGAGGCTGTTTTGTGTTCCCAAGAAAGACTCGGAAAAGCTCAGAGTCATTCTGGACTTGTCGCCACTTAACAAGTTCATAGTGAATTGCAAATTCAAAATGCTAACACTGCAACACATAAGGACCTTACTGCCCAAGAGGGCATATTCCGTCTCTATAGACTTGTCAGATGCCTACTGGCATATTCCAATTAGCCATCGACTCTCCCCCTACCTAGGGTTCAGGCTACAGCGAAGACTATACGCCTTCACAGCCATGCCATTCGGGCTAAACATAGCCCCAAGGATTTTTACGAAGCTTGCGAGCGTAGCTCTCAAACAATTTCGCCTAAAGGGAATTCAGGTAGTAGCCTACCTGGACGACTGGTTGGTGTGGGCAGCATCCGAGACAGAATGCTTGCAAGCTTCCAGTCAGTGATCCAGTTCCTAGAGTACCTAGGCTTCAAGATCAACAGAAAAAGTCTCGACTTTCTCCATCTCAAAAGTTCCAGTGGCTAAGATCCACTGGGACCTTTTGTCACACCGTTTCTCCACCCCAGCGAAGAAAAGGAAGGAGATAGCGGGTTCTGTCAAGAGACTTCAAGATTCCGAAAGGATATCAAGACACGAGCAGGAGAGAGTACTGCGCTCTCTCCAGTTTGCTTCAGTGACAGACCCAGTGCTAAGAGCACAGCTAAAGGATGCAATCGGAGTTTGGAGAAGTTATGCATCAAACGCGTGAAGAGATCTGAGAAGACCAGCCGCTTCGGCTAAGTACTCTTCTCAGGCCTTGGTCCCAAGCCAGACATCTAAAGAAGTCAGGTTCTTCATCAGCCACCTCCCCCGTCGGTGACGATTCACTCAGACGCCTCAAAGGAGGGATGGGGAGGTCACTCTCATCGGAAAAAAGTCCAGGGGACTTGGTCCAGGCTATTCAAGACCTTTCTCATAAAACTTTCTAGAAACTAGGGCAGTGCTCCTTACCTTAAAGAAAGTCTCCCCGCGTCATTCGTTCCACATAAAGTGGTAATAGACAGCGAGGTAGTTGTAAGATACTTGAATCGACAAGGATCGAGGTCACCACCTCTAAACCAGGTGATGTTGGCCGTCTTCCGATTGGCGGAAAAGAAAAAGTGGTACCTGTCGGCAGTTCACCTTCAAGGAGTCCGCAATGTGACAGCGGACGCTCTATCCAGGTTCACACCGATAGAGTCGGAATGGTCCTTAGACGCAGGATCATTCTCCTTCATTCTGAATCAGTCCCAGAACTGCAGATAGACCTCTTTGCGACGAAAGACAACAAGAAGTTGCCCCTGTACGTGCCCCGTACGAGGACCCCTTAGCGGAAGCAGTGGACACGATGTCCCTCGACTGGAACAGATGGTCCAAGATTTATCTGTTCCCTCCTCACAACCTTCTGTTGAGGGTCCTCAACAAACTGAGATCCTTCAAAGGGTAGCGGCAATAGTGGCCCACAAGTGGCCGAACAGCGTGTGGTTCCTCCTGGCATTGGAACTGAAGCTGAAGTTTGTACCACTACCAGATCCAGTTCTGACCCAGCGAGTCCAGAAGTCAACTGTCTGCGCTTCATTACAGAAAACCCGGACCCTGCAGTTCATGATTTTCTCTCCCTAGCGGTGAGAAAGTGTTTCGGGATTTCGAAAGCCAGTATAGACTTCATTGAGGAATATAAATGCAAATCTACTAGAAGGCAATATGAGTCATCTTGGAGAAAATGGGTGGCCTTTTGTCAAGGCGAAGATTCTGCAGGAGATCTTGACAGACTTCTGCTTATCTTTTTTCCCCACCTCCATGGTCAAGGGTTGGCAGCGAACACGATTTCAGCGTGTAAGTCTGCTTTGACAAGACCCATTCTATATGCCTTCCAGGTCAACCTAGGTAACGAGATCTTTAATAAAGTCCCGAAAGCCTGTGCTAGGCTCAGACCTTCAGCACCTCCAAAGCCCATTTCATGGTCTTTAGACAAGTTCTTCATTTCGCTTCTCTGTTGAGCAATGAAGAATGTGCGTTAAAGGATTTGACAAAAAAGGTAATTTTCCTAATTTGCACTCGCGTCCGGGGCCAGGGTTAGTGAGATTGTAGCCTCTCGAGAGAGGCAGGTCGTGTTCAGTTCCTGGATGGGGAAGAACTGAACCTGTTTCCGGATCCTATGTTTCTCGCCAAGAATGAGTTACCCACCAACAGGTGGGGTCCCTGGAGAATCTGCCCTCTGAAAGAAGATGCATCTCTATGTCCAGTAGAATGCCTAAAGGTCTATATTCATAGAACTTCAGACTTCAAGGGTGGTCAACTATTCAGGGGAGAAACATCAGGCTCAAATTTATCTCTGAATCAACTCAGAGCGAAAATCACATATTTTATTCGCAGAGCGGATCCTGACAATACACCCGCAGGTCACGATCCGAGGAAAGTTGCCTCATCCTTAAATTTCTTTAATTGCATGGATTTTGAACATCTCCGTTCATACACTGACTGGAAGTCTTCCAGAGTGTTCTTTCGCCACTATGCGAAGCAAGTAGAGGAACTAAAAGAGATCTGTGGTAGCAGTGGGTCGCGGTGTTAACCCTACTGTTTAACTCTGCGAGGAACAGTGGTCTTAATTGGGACGATTAATTCCAGGGTGAGTGTGTAGTTACATACTGTACTACAAACTAAGTGAGGGCACTGTGTTGCCCATCCAGACTGTTCCATTTCCGAAGGTGAACCTAGCATAAGTGCAGACATGTGTGCCGAGCGTTTCTAACGCTAATGTCATTGATTTGTAATACAGGCTTTTATGACTTTGATACCTCGGTATCTTAAAAGTGGCATCTAATGTTTTTCTTTCAGACAAACAAGCCCTGTTTACTATCATACTTATGCTTAAAGTTTTGGGTTATCCTCTTCCTATATATATATATATATATATATATATATATATATATAATTGTGGTTAACCTGTCTATTTATTGCCTGTCAATAATCTGGTTCTTGAGAACCTTGCGTCTCCTTCACCTGTGTCAATTTACTGGTATAATTGAGCATTCATTCTATGTACCTTATCTGGGATAATTCTAATAGAATTGTTCCTTTATGCAAGCTATGTTGCATTGGTTTTCCTCCTATGCGGATAT
>NC_090758.1:21207819-21220319 GCF_036898095.1 Palaemon carinicauda
CATTCTCTGGGAGAAAAATTGCTTGCATGCGTACTTCTATAACTATGTTACTTGATGTAATAAAAATGTCTTCTGTTCTCTCTACTATAGTGCCATATTTAAAATCTATACTTTTAGTTTTAGAGCTCTTCCCACACGAGAAAAAATTCTGAGCGAACAATATCACTCCTAACAATAAAAACTTCATCTTGGAAACCTGTAATGAGAAAAATATATGTAATTACTCCTGTATTAAAAAGAAAAAAATATTAACATATAAGTTTCATAGAAAAAAAATAAAAAAAAAATTTCCGCACTTCATTCTCTCTTATTTTAAAACCTTCCTATTTGCTCTTTCCACTACCCCATTCGACTCTGGGTGATAGATCATGGTATTGATTTTCTTTATGCTAAGGAATTCACACAATGAGATTATCATGTGTGGAATTCCATGTTTAAAAATGTAACACTCGTAAAACTTCCTAGCGCATTCAATCGCAGTTTTAGTTTTAAGCGCTATCAGTTCTGTATATCGAGTCAGAGCATCTACATTTACTAAGAGGTGCTTATATCCTCTGTATGACTCGTAAAATCCTGTTAATAAATCTAAATGTATCCTTTCAAAAGGTTGATTGGGAACGGGATAAGCCCCGAGGCTGACAGGTGTTTTCGTGTGCCCTTTGTTTTCTTGACAAGTGCGACAATTAGCTATGTGTTTTTTTTATATATGTAACCCTCGTATCCCAATAAAACAATGATTTGGTTTTCTGTGACATTATGGAGAACCCCGGGTATTCATGCAATGGATTTGCATGCAACCAATTTAAGACAGTGGATATAAGTGAGATTGGTACCACTTCCTGGTCGTTAGTCACATGTGGTGTATTGCGGGTTTTCCTTGTCACGGATCTACACAGAATATTGTCTTTGATTATATAATTCTGCTGCGTATACTTTATACATTCCTTTTCCTTACGATTTCCTTCCAAAGCATTTTAAATTTTTTCTAATTTCTGATCTTTTCTTTGCTCAGTCTGTAATAATTCAGCACTCCAGCCCAGATCTTCCTGTTCAGATACAGTTTTAACAATAGACATGGATGTTGATATATCTATTAATTCAGCTAATGGCTCCGTACAAGATGACACAGGGTTGCGTGTTAATGCACAAGCAATGATATTTGCTTTCCCTGGTAAATACCCAATTCTCGCGCCAAAATCTTGGATGATCAAATGCCACCGAGTTCGTTTGGGGCAGTGACTTAAGCCTTCAAAGAAGTCGGTTAGGGGTTCATGATCAGTAAGAACCTTGACGGGATAACTGAATATTATGAACTTAAATTGCAGTAGTGAATTAACAATAGCTAGTCCTTCCTTGTCTATTACTGCATACTTACTTTCGGAAGTTCTCACTTTTCGTGAATAAAAAGCTATCGGGAAAAACTGTTTTTCATATTGCTGAAGCAATACCCCTCCTACTCCTAAGTCTGAGACGTCTGTTGCAATGAAGAATTCCTTACCGAAGTCAGGAAATTTTAAGATAGGAGAAATACACAGTTCATCTTTTAAGGTATTAAATGCCTGTTGATGCTGCTCAGACCATATGAAATCTAAGCCCTTCTTCGTAAGATCAGTTAGGGGAGCGGCTATTATTGAATAATTGCGTATAAAACGCATGTAATATCCACTAAACCCCAGAAATGGCTGTATTCCCTTGACATTAGTAGGTATCAGAAAGTTACGGATAGCCGACACCTTATCGTGGACTACTTTAAGACCTTGGCTAGACACCGTATAACCCAAATAGACCAATTTTGTTTTGAAAAATTCCCACTTACTAATCTTCACCCTTAAGTTATGTTGTCTTAGTCTCTGTAGTACTAGTTCTAGTTTACGTAGATGTTCTTCTAAGGTATTGGAAAAAATTACAAGGTCGTCCATATAGGCATGCAGTATATCCCCTAGAAAGTCTCCAAACACTATGTTAATCATTCTAGTAAATGTTATGGGAGCACAACGTAAACCAAAAGGCATACATAGAAATTCATAATGTCCCCTGGCTGTGCTGAAGGTAGTGTATGGGATACTATTTTCTTTTAATGATACCTGGTGAAAGCCTTTAAGTAAGTCTAAACTGGTAAAATATTTATTCTGACTTAACAAAGATAAAATATCGTCAGTACATGGCACTGGGAATCGATCACGGATAGTTTCCTCATTCAAGCGACGGAAATCTACGCAGATACGCCATGTTCGTTCTTTTTTCGGTACAAGTATTAAAGGAAAATTATAAGGGCTGTTCATTTTCCTAATGACTCCTTCTAGCATTTTACCTACTTCATCATTTATCTCATTCTGGAATTTCATAGGGAGTCTGTACGAGTGTACATAGATAATTTTCAGCTTGTCCTTTAACCTTATTTGATGTTTGATAACATGTGTTTTTCCTAAGGATCAATCCATAGTGGAAAAAAACATCATGATATTCAGTTAAAAATCCATATAATTTCTGCTGAATTTCTTCTTGAATGTCTTTATTGATTTTATTTTTAAAAGATTGCAAAAGGGATTCATCCGCAACTGATTGAGCGTGATTGATTTCAGTGACGGTAAGAATACGATGTTTATAAACTTCTACATCTAAGATATGTTGATTTTTGTGAATAACTAAAGTGGTATTTAAATGATTACAGACTTCAATATTACATTATTGTTATGAGCCTACTGTATAAATAGCTTGTGTGACGGACAATCCGTTAGTTTTCAAAGTGTCGGAAAGGATTATTATTTCAGATCCCGGTAACGTTTTCTTTATTTGCACTATTAAATTCGAAGATACGTTCGGTTCGATAGATTGCGTGTAAGATGATATTACAGGTGAACGAGAATTCTCTTGGGTCGCGTATATTATTTCTTTATTAATGAGATAAGTTATAGGTTCTTCAACGTACGTTACCGTTTTAATTTGTCGTCTCCTTTTTATCCAAAACTAATTTTAAGGTATTAGAAGACTTATAGAATTTTCCTTTGATATACATGCCGTGCTTGGCAAGGGGTAATGTAATGTTTTGATTACCCATAGACGGGTATCCTATAATTACAGCTGGATACATATCAATGTTTTGTACAACAACAAAGGTATTGGCAAACGTTCGCTTACTGATCTTGTAATGAACATGAGTTATGCCTATTACATTTAATTAATTATTTCCTATACCCAAGACCCTTACTCCGGACTTCTCTATAGTGAAGTTCGAAAACAACAAATGATGTGTCCTCAAATCCATGATATTGCGTAGACTACCAGAGTAAAAAAATAATGTATAGGATCGGTGTTCTAAATATACAGCATATAATGTTGGTCGTAACTCATTTAGGCTTATTATTGTGTGAATTTGTTGCAAATCTACGGGAGCATGCACTGATTTATTTGATTCGGTCGTGTGTTTCATAGGAAAATCTATCTCACAGTGATCTCATAAAACATTAAATGATTGATTTGAATGACCCAACATCACTCTCTTCCCCATTGGAGTTAATTATGCTTTGTTCTGCACATCCTGAAAATTAGTCTGATCTTGCGAGTTCTGGCTATATGGCCTAGGATCAGAGTTATTCGAAGAACTCTTTGTTTGTTTCAGAACTTCATTGACGTTTAGCTGTTTCTTCTTATTGAACTGAGGATTTTTCTTTTTATTTCCATATGGAACTGACTGTGGAATTGACTGTGGATTTGACTGTGTATTTTTAGGATTCTGTTGTGTCTTACACGAGTAGCACTGACTATATGAATGAGTTGAACTATTATGTAACGAACAGAATCTCGTTCTGTAGTCTGCAATCAAGTGACCCTGACGTTTGTAATTATAACACGTCATTCCTGCAACTTGACTATTATTAACTACATTTACTTGTTGTGGCTTTGTTTAAATTTTTGCAAAAACTTGTGTAAACAAGGGATCAAGATCAGTATACTTAGACATGTGTTTCTTTATCTGTTTATATATGTCCAATTCCGCACTAAAGCTTCTGGCAACATAAGTGTCATGCAAGTTAAATACATTAATCGTAAGAAATCTTTCACGGAGATGTTATCTCTAGTAATCCAAGTGGAATTACATAGAATATCTTGATACTCGTTTAGCCTATCGGCAATGAGAACTGCTCTCTCTATAACATTAAGCTGAGTCATAGTGGTTTGAAATAAAACTCCCCTCAAGTACGTACTCGCATCTCCTTTAGAAAAGTCTATAAAACTTTTAGCCTCTTACAATTGTACAAATGGGTCTATAATTTGTTTAGCATTTAATGGGCGTCGACGGAAGAAATCCACGACTTGACATTCTGAGGTAAGAACAAATTGACTCGACCTTGAAAAGGAA
Source organism: Palaemon carinicauda (assembly GCF_036898095.1). Lineage (NCBI taxonomy): Eukaryota > Metazoa > Arthropoda > Malacostraca > Decapoda > Palaemonidae > Palaemon > Palaemon carinicauda. Next base: position 21,212,180 of record NC_090758.1, read on the forward strand.
GGATAGCTGATTGCGCATTTACTAACGTAATAATGGGAGCGGGGATGGGGTTACTAGGTCAGGGGGTGGGGGTTACTTGGACTCAAAGGAGGTTTCATGTTTACTTTAACTTGTTTTTTAGCTCTTCTATTCCTTGCAATCATATAAAAATCTCTAAATGAATACAGACGTCCACAGCGTAAACGCAAAAACACTATTCAATAAAGATTATAACATAATCCCCCAATACAATGATACTAATATAAAGATATTTCCCGAGAACTTCTGAAAAAAACGGAATTAGCACAGAGAGAAAAAAAAATTCTAGACGAGAATTCGAAGTTGAGTACAGTTTCCTTCAATGAAAGAAAAAATGAAGATTAGCAAACAACTACCCCAGCAATAATGGACGATCGGCTCGTGATAACAACACCTCACTGTCTAAAACTGAAATGAATAAAGAAATGTACTTAGCTTGAGTTATATGTGCGATGTCGTCATTTCCTCTCTCTCTCACTGGTTTGCGAGAGTTTAGCCGATTGGTGAATGTTTTCGGTCCGATTTCCTGTTGTAATGTTGAACGTAGTGTTTCCTGGATATGATTCTTGAATGTTTGATAAACGTTGAATGTCAGTCCTTCGTTTTCTTAAGATGTTGATTGAAGATCCAGTTCCTCAATTTGTATAATATTTATAGTTGATATTCAATGTGTTCATTGTCAAAATTGTAGATTCATTACTGTTGATTCTCTTGTTACTAAAGTTGATTTAGTTTAAACACTGCCACCAATTGTTGGTGTAGTACTGTTATAAAAACACATTATGGTTCCAATCAAATGTCTTGTGACAGGCCGAGAGAGGGTTGTGAACTCAAAGGCAGGATGCAATCAACTGAGTTGTTTATTAAGGAACACTCTCCTTTATATACAAAACCTCAAGGCAATAGGACATAACCTGTTCGAGAGACAGACAATGTTACAGAGCAAAACCGGAGACATGATAATTCAGGTTCTTTTCAGTGCGAGGGAAGAGCGCAGATACAAGCATAATATATACAAAATAATTATGTACAATTGTATGACACACGGTTGGTACATGGCTCCCCCCCCCTAAAAATGACATACTTTACATATTATATAGGGCGCCCTGATCTAGAGAGGCGAACTGTAGGCGGGTCATCTGGCAGAAGATAAGCAGGTTTTAGACGATCAATGGAGACCCAGTCTTCTTTGCCCCGAATGTTTAGGAGGAATGCTTTCGGACTGCGGTGGATCACAAGGAAAGGGCCCGTGTAAGGGGGCGTTAGTGGTGGCTTGCTGGTGTCGTTGCGCAGGAAGACGTGCGTTGCAGAGTGCAAGTCCGTTGGTATGTGATGCTTTGCTGGGGGCTTGTAAGTCTGGTGGCACGGAGTAAATTTTTCCACGACGTGACGTATGCGCGTGAGATCGTCGGAGGAGGTTGTAGAAGGAAAAAATTCGGCAGGGAGGACCAATGGGTTGCTATACACCATTTCAGCTACCGAGACGTCGAGGGCGTCTTTAGGAGTGGTCCTTAGTCCCAAGAGGACCCAGGGAAACTGAGTAAACCAGTTGGAATCCTTGCAGCGGGACATCAAAGCTGCTTTGAGGGTGCGATGAAAACGTTCAACCATTCCATTGGCAGCGGGGTTGTAGGCCGTTGTCTGATGTAGGGTGATGCCCAGGAGATTTGCTAATGACGTCCACAATTGAGAGGTGAAAGTGGTTCCCCTGTCAGAAGTAATATGCTCAGGGATACCGAATCTTGAAATCCATCCAGAGATTAAGGCAGATGTACATGAGGCGGACGTTGCAGTTTCCATGGGAATGGCTTCAGGCCAATGACTGGAGCGGTCGATGACGGTAAACAGGTAACGATGTCCTTGTGATGTGGGTAGGGGGCCTACGACGTCGACGTGAATGTGTGCGAAACAACGGTGAGGTTGAGGAAAGGTGCCCACTCCTGAATCCGTGTGTCGATGTAGTTTGGAAGCTTGGCAAGAAGTACAGGCGCGGACCCTTTCCTTAGCATCTTTAGAAATGCCGTGCCAAATGAACATTGCCTTCAGCAGCTGTGCAGTAGAACGGCACGAGGGATGTGAAAGGCAGTGAATGAAATCAAACACCTGTCGGCGCATGGGAGCAGGAATCTAAGGTCGCGGTCCACCAGTACTGACGTCACAGAGGAGGGTGGTGTTGGAGTCTTCGAGGGGAAAGTCTTACCAACGGAGGGACGTGCAGGCTGTCCTACAAGCTTGATACTCTGGATCCTGTCGTTGGGCTTCAGCCAGGGCGTTGTAATCCAATCCCAGTTGAACAGCAGCCAACGTGTTTCTTGACAGGGCATCGGCAACGGGATTCACTTTCCCAGGGACGTATTGGAGGGTGCAATTATATTCAGCCACGGCGGAGAGATGTCGGCGTTGACAGGCGGACCAGGCGTCAGACTGTCGAGTGAAGGTGTGCACCAGAGGCATGTGGTCTGTGCGAATGACGAAGGGCGTACCTTCTAAGAAATGGCGAAAGTGGCGGACAGCCAAGTGCACCGCCAGCAATTCTCGATCGAAGGTAGAATAACCCGATTCTGCCTTGGACAGTTTTCTGCTGAAAAAGGCCAATGGGTGTGGTGAGCCTTTGACCACCTGCTCGAGTACTGCACCAATAGCGACGTCGCTGGCATCGGTGGAGAGAAGGAGAGGGGCGTGTGGGATAAGAAAAGTGAGAGGCGCAGCAGTTGATAGGGCCTTCTTTGCATTGCAGAAGGCTGCTTCTTGAAGGGGACCCCACTTCAGGTCCTTTGGCTTGCCCTTGAGGGAGGCGTAGAGGGGAGCAAGAGTGGCGGCAATGGCTGGCAGAAAACGGTGATAATAGTTGATCATGCCCAAGAATTCCTGCAGAACTTTGATGGTCGAGGGCGTGGGGAAGTTCTGAACGGCAGCTACCTTCTCAGGGAGGGGATGGACTCCTTCAGGAGTGATACGGTTCCCTAAGAACGACACTTCGTTGGCGCCAAAGGTGCACTTGTCGTTGCGGACTACAAGGCCGTTTTGTTGCAGGCGTTCGAGCACGATGTGCAGGTGAAGGAGGTGTTCCTCTTTTGAGGAGGAGAACATAAGTATGTTGTCCACATAACATACACAGAAAGGGAGATCCCCTAAGATGCCATCCATGAGACGTTGAATTGTTGCCCCAGCATTACGAAGGCCAAAACAGGAGTAATTGAAGGTGTATATACCAAACGGAGTGGTGATGGCGGTCTTGGGGATGTCTTCTGGGTTCATAGGCACCTGATAATACCCCTTCAGGAGGTCGAGCGTAGAGAAAACCTTCGCTTTGTGCAGGTAGGAGGTCACGTCGGCAAGGTTTGGGAGGGGGTAGTGATCCAGTTCTGTTTGCATGTTCAGGTGCCTGTAATCCCCGCACGGACGGAGGGAGCCGTCTTTCTTCAGAACGATGTGTAAGGGTGACGACCATGGGCTGGAGGCCTTTTGGCAAAGGCCCATTTCCTCCATTTCAGCGAATGTCTGTTTGGCGGCTGCCAATTGTTCCGGTGCCAGACGTCTGAATTTTGCGAAGACTGGGGGTCCCGTCGTCTTGATATGGTGATAAATACCGTGCTTGGCAGGAACCGTGGACTTTTGGCGAAGTTCTGGACGGAAAACTTCCGGGTACGACGTGAGGAGGGGGGCGTAGGCATCCGTGGAGAGCGAGGTTAGAGGAACGGGTTGAAGAGGTGTCGACAAGTACGAGTCTGCGTTGACCAATCGTCGGTGGGCGACATCGACCAGAAGGTGGAAATGAGAGAGGAAATCCGCACCGAGGATTGGCATTGTGACGTCAGTAACGAGAAACTTCCAATTGAATTTACCGTTTCCAAACGATAATGTGAGGTTCTCGTAACCGTAGGTGGGTATCGCAGATCCGTTGGCAGCTACCAAGCGGACGTCGGCAGATATAGACAGACTACGTCGTGCCTTGAAGAGTTTCCTTGGCAAAAGAGAACGACAAGCACCCATGTTTACCAAAAATCGCATGCCCGTTCCTGCATCCTGTAAAAAGAAAAGATTAGAAACACGGGAGGCCACAGCCACAAGCGATGGCCTACTTACACGTTTTTTGGCCACTGACAATCCTTGGCACATTTCTTCGCGGTTGCCCCGAATCTGAAGTGGTAGTAGCAAAACTGCGGCGGATGGGAGGTAGTAAGTGGCTGTAGAAGTCGTTCGTTGGGGCGTGAGCGATTGGTGGGTGATGGGCGGCTTTGTCGCCGCTTCGGCACGTCACGGGGTAGGCGTGTATGTCCTACAGCATTCATGTCAGCTTCGGTTGACGTTGAATAGGCATCCTCGTTGTCAGGGGTGGAGGCGTTGATGGAGGTCTTGAAGTGGCTGTCCATAAGGGCGTCGGCTTTGGTCATCAAGTCCTTTATGGGTAAACTATTGACATCGGGTATGGCAGCGCGTACAGGTTCGGGTAAACGGCATATCCGAAGGGCACGAAGTAGGTTCACCTCACGAGGAGAGCCGTCTGCGGCAGGTTGAAGGCGAGCGACACTGGTCATTTCCCTGAGGGTAAGCGAAGCCCTTTGGTCCCCCAACTGTTGTTGCGAGAGCTGAAAAAGCTTTGCTATACGGGCGGCTGGCGACGGCGAGTACTGCTGCAGAAGGTATGTTTTGAGGGCGTCATACGCTATTGGGGTGTCTCCTTGTTCACAAAGCCAGTCGGATATTTCTGGGAAGGTGTCCTCGGGTATCGCCGCGAGAACATAATCCGCTTTGGTGGTTGAGCGAGTCATGCCCCTGATACGAAACTGGGCTTCTGCACGCTGAAACCAAGCAAACGCCTCTCCGCTGGCAAACGATGAAAGTTTGAATGGAGCGTCCACAGCACCAACTGCCGTAGAGTCCGTCATAGTACCAACGATGAAGGGGTGAGGGGGTGGGGGTGGAAGGCGGTGGGAGCGAATCGACTTCCGGGGTCACCAATGTGACGGGCCGAGAGAGGGTTGTGAACTCAAAGGCAGGATGCAATCAACTGAGTTGTTTCTTAAGGAACACTCTCCATTATATACAAAACCTCAAGGCAACAGGACATAACCTGTTCGAGAGACAGACAATGTTACAGAGCAAAACCGGAGACATAATCATTCAGGTTCTTTTTAGTGCGAGGGAAGAGCGCAGATACCAGCATAAAATATACAAAGTATATTTATATATATTTATATATATATATATGTATATATATATATATATATATATATATATATATATATATATATATATATATATATATATATATATATATGTATATATATATATATGTGTGTGTGTGTGTGTGTGTGTGTGTATATAAACATATATTTATATATATATATATATATATATATATATATATATATATATATATATATATATATATATATATATATATATATATACATATATATATATATATATATATATATATATATATATATATATATATATATATATATATATATATATATATATAAATATAAATTTATATATATATATATATATATATGTATATATATATATATATATATATAAATTTATATATACATGTTTATATATACACACACATATATATAAATATACATATATATATATATATATATATATATATATATATATATATATATAGATATATATATATATATATATATATATATATATATATATATATATATATATATATATATATACGTGTATGTATGTGTGTATATATATACATATATATATATATATATATATATATATATATATATATATATATATATATATATATATATATATATATATATATATATATATATATATATATATATATATGTATATATATATATATATATATATATATATATATATATATATATATATATATATATATATATATATATATCTTAACGCATATAATATTTCTGTATCTGCTTTTCGACTTCATGAAAGAAGAACAACCAGGATTCAAAAAACGTAGAAATTTACTGACCAAATTACCCTATACTGTTTCGAAGAATTCTCATAATTCCTGCATTGAATAAACGTAGGTATTTTGAAGGTTATGAATAATAAGATAAAAGAATATATTTTTATGAAAATATATAATATGCTTAGTTTAGAGAAACTGGAGAGAAAGATTGGTGAAATGCTGAGAGATGAACAAGTGTAATTTAGAAAAAATGAAAGCTGTACGGACCAAATTTTTATTTTAAAACGTACAGCAATGCGTTGAATATAGAAATCCAATTTTCAAGGCATATGTGTGTGTGTGTGTGTGTATGTGTGTGTGTGTGTGTGTGTGTGTGTGTAAACATTCGATCCCTCTCTCCCCTGAACTGAATTTTACACGCTAAGAATAAACAAATATTCGTTCTAGCTACAATCGTTTGTTTCTCATCATTTCTTGAAAACTCTCTCTCTCTCTCTCTCTCTCTCTCTCTCTCTCTCTCTCTCTCTCTCTCTCTCCTCTCTCTCTCTCTCCTCTCTCTCTCTCTCTCTCTCTCTCTTGGTATAAAACTTCTTATCAAAAGGTTTTCCGTATCAGTAGTTATCAAAAGAAAGTGAAAATCTAGAAACTTTGTTAGAGATATTTCTCCATTTTCACACAAACACAAAAACTCCCACACGCACACACACTCAAACACCCCAAACCTATTAAACACACCATTAAAACCTTTAGTAAATAAAAAAATATTGTATCTTACATTATGATTATAGTATTTATATGCCATAGTTATACATCAAAGCTTTCAGGCTCAAAGGGTCATTCAACCAAGCAGTTAAAGCTACCTTTTTGCTCTCTTTCTTCGATTTTTTTATGGATGTACAATCTTTTGAGTATTTACCTGGTGAATTTTATGTACGCATAAGAATTGCTATTAGATAATTAATTTTAATACGTTTCCTTTATTTTTATTACAAAATTATATAGAGAATACCAAAATGTATATCTAATATATCAAATGGAAATTTTTAAATCTTCATTTTCAACTCCCATCGAACACTTTTCCCCATTCCCCTTACATTTAATGGAGTTTTGAAGAATTGAAAATATCTACCTTTCTCCTCTGGAAATATAGAGAGGGAATCATTATCCTAAATACTAAGAAGAAAATGGATATTTAGGCAACTATCTATGTAAGGTATCCATCGGTTCTCTGTTGGAATGGTCTACATGGAATTTCTTCCTTATGCTCTCTCTCTCTCTCTCTCTCTCTCTCTCTCTCTCTCTCTCTCTCTCTCTCCTCTCTCTCTCTCTCTCTCTCTCTCTCTCTCTCTCAGACAGAAAAAATAGGAATCAAGGGGCAACCAAAGTATATGGAAGAGACATAAATCAGGGAAAAGTCTGTGAAAAATACAGCAACACAGAATGTGAATTGATTGCGGTAGAAATTGAATTTGAAAAACTTGTAAATATTGTAGTTTACAGACCCCCAAATACTAAGGATTTTGACATAATAATAGAAAAAAATAGATGATATATGTAGAAACTATAAAGATTGGAATATTCTCCTATCTGGATATTTTAACTTTCCTTTCGCGGATTGGAAAGAACGGATAGAAGAAATTGGTTGTATATATACATATAAAAAATAGAGTAATAATAGCGCCAAAGATAAAAAGCCATTTGAAAAGCTTCAAGATATGCTATTAAAACATAATATGCAACAAATAAACCACATTCCAACCAAAAAGGAAAATGTCCTAGATATAATATTTGTGAATGAGGTGAATTATGTTAAAGAAATAGTAGTGTATATCACGGGAATTTCAGACCACAATGACATAGAATTGATAGTCCATTCCAAAGCAAGTGAAATAGACCGTCTAAGAATTGAAAGACGGTTAAAGAATAAAAAAAGGAAATATGCAACATATTAGCAGAAAAATATAAGAGAGAGTTAACGCCAAGAATTGCGAATGAAAATAATGAAACAGAAATGAGTGAAGAAAATGTTGAATATCTTGCGGATATAGATATTAATGAAGCAGATATTCTCAAGGCTATAAGCGAAACTAAAAATGGATCAGCCGCTAGACCAGATGGACTCCCAGCGTTTTTGTTAAAAAAAACTGCACTCACTATCGCAAAGCAGCTTGCAATACTGCTAAGATGAAGCCTATA
>NC_090758.1:21225319-21227819 GCF_036898095.1 Palaemon carinicauda
GTTACAGTGGAGGAAATTGAGTTTTGGCCCAGCAGAGGGGTCTACCCGGACTGTTATGTCCGACTCAATAAATGAACCGGCGGCTAAAGAAGAGACGAAGCCCAAAGAAGTAATTGTCTTTGAGCTCGTTAATGCACAAGCGATGCTTACGTCAAAGCTAAAAGAGAGGGCATTCACTAGCTCAAAAGTGCCGGCATTGGGCAAGAAATACCCATCGTTCATTGTTGACCCTCAACGTGCTTTTCCCTTTATGGATAAAGGGTTTAAAGCGGCCCTGAAAGCTGCGAGGGCAGGAAAACCCTGTCCCACGCTAGAAGAAAGCAAGCGTTTCTCCCTTGTTTTTCCTTCAGACGATAAAGACTGGAAGGACGTTCATGTTACCTTCTCAATCGGGAAGCTGAAGGCCGATATTGCTGGACGGCAGTTCAACGAGGACCTCCCAAAGCTATTAGAGTTTCTCTTAAAAAGAGAACATGAGACTAAAGAACGCCTGGTGACGGATGCGTATTGGCATGTACCAATCAACCGTCAGGTTTCCCCCTAGCTAGGGTTCAAGCTCCAGAGAAGAAGATATGTCTTCAGAGCCATGCCCTTCGGTTTGAACATCGCACCGAGAATATTCACAAAGCTTGCGAACGCAGTCACTCGACAACTACGCCTCAAGGGTGTTCAGGTAATGGCCTACCTGGACGACTAGCTGGTGTGGGCAGCATCCAAGGAAGAATGCGTGTAAGCCTCCATAAAAGTGATCCAGTTCCTAGAGTATCTAGGGTTCAAGATAAACTCGAAGAAGTCTCGGCTGTCTCCAGCTCAAAAGTTCCAGTGGTTGGGAATTCACTGGGTCTTACAGTCACATTGCCTCTCGTTGCCGATGGCAAAGAGAAAGGAGATAGCAGGGGCCGTCAAAAGTCTTCTTCAATCTTGAAGAATATCAAGAAAACAACAGGAGAGAGTGTTGGGGTCCTCTCCAGTTTGCCTCTTTGACGGACCCACTTTTGAGAGCAGAATTAAAAGATGCATCAGGGATCTGGAGAAAATTCGCTTACAACGATCGAAGAGATCTACAAAGACCACTACCAAGTCGTCTACGATCGATTCTCAAGCCATGGTTGGAAGTGAAGAACTTAAGAAGAAAAGTACCCTTGCAACCACCCCCTCCTGCAGTCACCGTCCACACGGATGCCTCGAAGGAAGGATGGGGGGGGGGGGGGTCATTCTCATCATCGAAAAGTACAGGAAACTTGGTCCCCTCTCTTCAAGTCCTTCCACATCAATTACCTGGAAGCCATGGCAATGTTTCTTTCCCTGAAGAAACTGAAACTTCGCCGCTCAATCCACATTCGTCTGGTTCTAGACAACGAAGTGGTTATGAGATGCATAAATCGACAAGGTTCGAGACTGCCTCAGTTAAATCATGTGATACTAGCAATCTTTCATCTGTCTAAGAAGATGAGATGGCACTTATCAGCAGTCTACCTTCAAGGATTCCACAATATGACAGCGGACGCTCTATCCAGGTTCAACTCGATAGAGTACGAATGGTCCCTAGGCGCAGGATCATTCTCGTTCATATTGAGCAAAGTCCCAGGATTGCAAGTAGATCTCTTCGCAACGAGCGACAACAAGAAGTTGGTCTGGTACGTAGCCCCGTACGAGGATCCTCTAGCGGAAGCAACGGACGCAATGTCCCTGGATTGGAACAGATGGTCCAGGATTTACCTGTTCCCACCAACCAACCTATTGTTGAAAGCCCTCGACAAATTGAGATCCGTTCGGGGAAGGGCAGCAATAGTGGCCCACAAATGGCCAGGCAGTGTCTGGTTTCCATTGATAACAGAACTACGCCTGAAGCTGATCCCGTTGCCGGAACAAGTTCTGACTCAGCTAGTACAGAAATCGACTGTCTACGCTTCATCAGAGAAAACCCAGAATATTCATCTCATGATTTTCTCACCTTAGCGGTCAAGAAAAGGTTCGAGATTTCAGCAAACAGTATTAATTTCTTAGAAGAGTACAAGTCAAAGTCAACAAGAAGACAATACGAATCTCCCTGGAAGAAATGGGTGGCCTTTGTTAAGGCAAAGAAACCTCAAGAGATTTCTACGGATTTCTGCTTGTCCTTCTTCATCCATCTTCACGGACAAGGACTAGCGGCTAATACGATCACGGCGTGCAAATCTGCCTTGGCTCGACCGATTCTTTATGCCTTCTAAGTGGACTTTTCTAATGAAATCTTCAATAAGATTCCAAAAGCCTGTGCTAAACTTCGGCCTGCAGCCTCTCCTAGGCCTATTTCATGGTCCTTGGATAAGGTGCTTCATATGGCTTAGACCTTGAACAATGAAGATTGCTCGCTGAAAGACTTGACTCAGAAAGTGATATTTTTATTCGCACTAGCCTCAGGAGCCAGAGTTAGTGAAATAGTGGCTCTCTCGAGGGATGACTGCCACATACAGTTTACACCGAACGGTGAACTGAATCTCTTTCCGGATCCTACGTT
>NC_090758.1:21232819-21235319 GCF_036898095.1 Palaemon carinicauda
GGAGTTCGTATGATTGAATTTGATTTTAGTACTGCCTTTGACCGTGTTAATCATGAGGCCCTTGTTTTCAAACTCAAATAGTTGGGAGGGGGTGGGTCGATTCATAGCATTATTACTGGTTTTTTAATCAATAGATCTCAAAGAGTTGTTAATGATGGGCACCATATTGAGTATAAGAATTTGATAGCTAGTGTTCCACAGGGTAGTGTTCTTGGCCCATTACTTTTCATACTATATACATATGACATGTGTTTTGGCCTAAAAAACAAGCTTGTTGCTTATGCAGATGATGCTACTCTCTTCATTTCAATTCCATCACCTAAATTTAGATCTGGGGATGGTGAATCCCTTAACAGAGATTTAGCTAAAATTAGTGCATGGTGCAAATTATGGGGTATGAAGTTGAATTCTAACAAAACTCAAAGTATGATTGTAAGTAGGTCAAGGACGGTGGTTCATCAACATCCGAATCTCATATCGATAACATTTCTCTAAATTTGTATCACTTTTAAAATTTTAGGTGAGATTCTCAAAAACCAATTTGCTTTCGAGAAACACATTAGGTCTGTGTCTTATTCAATTGCAAAAAAATTGCCTTGTTGAGAAAGTCTTGCAATATTTCCGGTGATCAATCTATTCTGTAGAAGTGTTTTAATTATTTCATTTTACCTTGTTTTGAGTATTGTTTTTGCGTTTGGTGTTCAGCTTCTGATTCTCATCTTAATTTGTTGGAGAGAAACTCACGGTCTATTCAATTTTTTATTCCTGATCTAGATATAAATCTTTGGCACCGTAGTTCAATTAGTTCATTATGCATGTTGCATAAGATTTTTCATAACTCTGACCATCCTTTACATTCGAATCTCTCTGGACAATTCTATCCTGTTCGTCATACTAGGCAGGCAGTTAACCCTGGATAGGTACGGTCCTCGGACACCCCTTTAAGGGTATACTCGGACGCGAACGACCCCGACGCCAAAAAAAATTCTTGAAAAATCAGTTTTTGCAGTAACCTCCTTTTTTCTTTTGCCAAAAAAAAACTTCAATGAATGCTTAAAACAACTGTAAAGATAAATACTACTCATCTGCAGAAAAACTATTTATTATAAATATTTTAAAAAATTAAGTAGAAAAAAAAAGACCTGACATAAAAATTCATAAAAAAAAAGTTTATACATATATACACAAATCCTTTTAGGAATTGATTCTTGAATGTTTAGGACACATCTTGATGTATTTTGGATGAAGTCAGACCCATGGAGGTGAAGATCTGAAATGAGAAAAAAAGGGTAACTTTTTTTGGCCAAAAAAAATTGTCCAAATTTCATGAATTTTTTTGGGTACCCAAATGAAATAGGAAGTGGCTAATTTTTTTAGGGAATAAACATATGTTATCCTAAAATAGAAATATGTAAAAAAATCTTCATTATTTTGTAAATTACATTTATATCAGGGGCCATATCTAAAGGTAATTTTTTGAGTACTTGGAAATTTCGTAAAAAAATACATATATTTAATATATAATATGATATTTATGCAGGTAAAAATATACCAAAATATCACAAATTCTATAGGGAACAAGAATATATATAGATAGGGCAGCTTACGCTTCGGATATGTCCACAAAATGGCCGCCAACCACACTGACTCAGACTCCCTAATCTGCCACTTAAAATATAGGAAGGGTATGTTAATTTCAAGGTGTTATTTACTAATCTAATTATTATTGGATATGCATAAAAATTGTATGGTGGGTTGCTGGATAATTGTCGATTATTTTACGACTATAAAATTAAAATTCTGACCCAAAAAATTTTTTTTGAAGGGAAATAAAATCGAAAAAAAAATGTAAAACAATATTTTAGCTAAAAAAATTTGATGATATTCAATCAAAAAAAAAGTAAACAAAATTTTCCGACAAATAAACATCTAGAGGAATCATTACTCTGTGATAGTTCCTTAGTACGTAGTAATTTTGAAAGAATTGGGAAAAAACGAAAAAATGGCAATCACCGGAAAATCGAACACATACCTATATATACGCCATATCTGGCTAAAAAAAGATAGGCATGGGTAGCCAGATCATCTAGAAACACTTTCCAACACTATAAAAATATAAGTTTTGCGACACTACTTGCCAATTCCTTACGGTAACATGACTAAGCAAAAAAATGCAAAACAAATAAAAAGGGGCACTCGTGAAAAAATGGCCATTCTAATATACGGCATTTCAGAAAAAAAAAAATTTCAGAAACGTGCTAGGCAAACCATCAAGGCATATTTTCCGACAAATAAACATATAAATGAAATATTACTCTGTGATAGTTCCTTAGTACGTAGTAATTTTGAAAGAAATTGGAAAAAACGAAAAAATGGCAATCACAGGAAAATCGAACACATACTTATATATACGCCATATCTGGCTAAAAAAAAATAGGCATGGGTAGCCAGATCATCTAGAAACACTTTCCAACACTATAAAAAATATAAGTTTTGCGAC
>NC_090758.1:21240319-21245319 GCF_036898095.1 Palaemon carinicauda
ACTATTTACGGAGGAGTCTTTTAATGTAGGAAATTTTCAAGAGAAGTTAGATTATTTCAGAAGTTTTTAATCATAGTTACTTTTTTTACATTTTCTAAGTGCAAGTCTGTCGGTATGTGATGTTTCACTGGGGGCTTGTAAGTATGGTAGCATGGAGTAAATATTCCCCCGACATGACTTATGTGCTCGAGATCGTGGAAGGAGTTTGCAGAAGGAAAAATCGGCAGCGACGACCAACGGGTTGACCCGCCATACACCATTTCAGCTGCCGAGACGTCCAGGGCATCTTTAGGCGTGGTCTTAGTCCCAGGAGGACCCAGGAAAGCTGAGTAAACCTGTTGGAGTCCTTGAAGCGGGACATTAAAGCTGCTTTGAGGGTGCAATGAAAACGTTCAATCATTCCATTGGCAGTGGGGTTGTAGGCAGTTGTCTGATGTAGGGTGATGCCCAGGAGATTAACTTATAATGTCCAAAATTGAGAGGTGAATGTTTTACCCCTGTCAGGAGTAATAATCTTAGGGATAACAAATTTTGCTTTCCATCCTGAGAGTAAGGACGATATACATGAGGCGGACGTTGCAGTTCCCATTGGAATGGCCTAAGGCCAACGAGTTATGTGGTCTATGATGGTAAACAGGCAACGATGCCCTTGTCATGTGGGTAGAGGGCCTAAAATGTCGACGTGAATGTGGGCGAAATGACGCTGAGGTTGAAGAAAGGTACCTACTCCTGAATCCGTGTGTCGATTTACTTTGGAAGTTTGGCAAGAAATACAGTTGCGGACCCAATCCTTAGCATCCTTAGCAATGCCGTGACAAATGAACTTCATATTCAGCAGCTGTGCAGTAAAACAGTGTGAGGGATGTGAGAGGCCATGAATGAAATCATAGACCTATCAGCGCATGGGATCAGTAATCCATAGTCGCGGTCTAACAGTACTGACGTTACAGAGGAGGATGGTGTTGGCGTCGTCAAGGGGGACGTCTTCCCAACAGAGAGGTGTGCGGGATGTCATACATCACTGATACTCTTGATCCTGTCGTTGGGCTTCAGCCAAGGTGTGTTAATCCAATCCCTGTTGAACGGCGGCCAACGTGTTTCTTGATAGGGCATCAGCAACTGGATTCATTTTCCCAGGGAGGTGTTGAAGAGTGCAATTGTATTCCGCCACGGCAGAGAGATGTCAGCATTGACAGGTGGACCCGGTGTTAAACTGTGGAATGAAGACATGCACCAGAGGCATGTGGTCTGTACGAAGGACGAAGGGCGTACCTTCTAAGAAATGGCAAAAGGGACTGACATTCAAGTGCACAGCCCGCAATTCGCGATCGAAGGTAAAATAACCAAATTCTGCTTTGGACAGTTTCCTGCTGAAGAAGGCCAATTGGCGGGATGAGCCATTGACCACCTGTATGAGTACTGCACCAAAAGCGATGACGCTGGCATTGGCGAAGAAAAGGAGAGGGGCATGTGGAACAGGAAAAGTGAGAGCAGCATCAGTTGATGGGGCATTCTTTGCATTGCATAAGGCCGCATCTTGAAGGGAGCCCCACTTCAGGTCTTTTAGCTTACCCTTGAGGGACACGTAGAGGGGAGCAAGAGTGACGGCAATGTCTGACAGAAAGCGGTGATAATAGTTGATCATGCCCAAGAATTCCTGCAGTGCTTTGATGATCTATGGCGTGGGGAGGTTCGGAACGGCTACTACCTTCTCAGTGAGGGGAAGGACTCCTTCAGGAGTGATGTGGTGCCCTAAGAACGACACTTTGTTGACAACATAGGTACACTTGTCGTACCGGACTAAAAGGCCGTTTTGTTGCAGGAGGTCGAGCACGATACACAGGTGACGGAGGTGTTCCTATTTTGAAGAAGATAATACAAGTATGTCGTCCACGTAACATACACAGAAGGGGAGGTCCCCTAAAATGCCATCCATGAGACGTTCAAAAGTGGTATTACAAAGGCCAAAACAGGAATAATTGAAGGTGTATGTACCAAAGTGAGTGGTGCTGGCGGTCTTAGGGATGTCTTTTGGGTTCACAGGCACCTGATAATACCCCTTCAGGAGGTTGAGCGTTGAGAAAACCTTAGCTTTGTGCAGGTAGGATGTCACGTCGGCGATGTTTCGGAAGGGGTAGTTATCCAGTTCAGTTTCCCTTTTCAATTCCCTGTAATTCCCGCATGGATGGAGGGAGCTGTCTTTCTTCAGGACGATGTGTAAGGGTGATGGCCATTGGTTGAACGCTTTTTGGCAAAGGCCCATTTCTTTTATTTTTGCGAACATTTGTTGGTGGCAGCCAATCAATCCGGTGCCAGACGTCTGAATTTGGTGAGGACTGGGGTTCCTGTCGTCTTGATATGGTAATAAATACCATGTTCCCCAGGACCCGTGGGCGTTTGACGAAATTTTGTACGGAAAATTTCCGGGTACTACGTGAGGAGGTGGGCGTAGTCATCCATGGGTGCGCTGATGTGAAGAGCGAGGTTGGAGGGGACGGGTTAAAGAGGTGGTGACAAGTAAGAGTCTGCTTTGACCGATCGTTAGTGGGAGACATCGACCGGAGGGTTGAAATGAGAGAGAAAATCGGCACCAAGGATTGGCAATGTGACGTCGGCAACGAGGAACTTCCAATTAAATTTGTAATTTCAAAACGATAACATGAGGTTCCCGTAACCATATTTTAGTATCGCAGATCCGTTGGCAGCTATCAGACACACATTGGCAGACTTAGACAGATTACGTTGTGTCCTGAAGAGTTCCCTTGGCAAAACAGAATGACAAGAACCCGTGTCTGCCAAAAATCGCACGCCCGTTCCTGCATCATGTAAAAACAAAAGATTTGAAACACGGGAGGCCACTGCCACGAGCGTTAGCCTACTTATACGTTTTTTGGCCAACTACAATCCTTGGCACATTTCTTCACGGCCGCCCTGAATCTGGAGTGGTAGTAGCAAATAATTGTATATATATATATATATATATATATATATATATATATATATATATATATATATATATATATATATATATATATATATAGATATAGATATATATATATATATATATATATATATATATATATATATATATATATATATATATATATATATTATATATATATATATATATATATATATATATATATATATATATATATATATATATAGATAGATATATCTATATATATATATATATATATATATATATATATATATAGATATATCTATCTATATATATATATATATATATATATATATATATATATATATATATATATATATATATATATATCTATATATATATATATATATATATATATATATATATATATATATATATATATATATCTATATATATATGTATATATATATATATATATATATATATATATATATAATATATATATATATATATATATACATAAATATATATACATATATACATATATATATATATATATATATATATATATATATATATATATATATATATATATATATATATATAATATTCTATTGAGGATCTTTTCATACATGTGTTGGCATATAACTGTAAGTTTTTAAAGGAAGACTTCACTACTAAACATCAGAAATCATCAGTAACATTTAAAAATCTCCAATTCAAAGTTAAATTGTTTTGAATTTAAGAGAAGATGATATTTTTTGAGGTGGACAAGTGATTTAGAATAAGTAATGCGGTGTTATCCTGTAATTTTATTGTAGCATTTTCAATATCCCTTGTTGAAGATCTTTGCTATGTAATCAATAAATTTATCTATTTATACCTGTATATATTCTATCTATAATTGTAGCTGATTTATTTTCTATTTACCGATATGCCGTATTTACCTTCTTTCTCTCTCTCTCTCTCTCTCTCTCTCTCTCTCTCTCTCTCTCTCTCTCTCTCTCTCTCTCTCTCTCTCTCTCTCTATTAAAATACACACAGAAAAAAGATAACTTTTTCATTTTTTCTTTAAAGCGTACCAGATTCTTTGAAGTAATAATTACATACCACACCCAGTGTCCTTCAGTCTCAGAACAAATATGACATATCTCTCCAGGAGGGATTCCAGAAATTCCATCTCCCTCTTAGTGAAGCAGCATCAAGATATGAACGTCTTTCTTAGCAATGTTTTCATCAGGAATTTAAATATGAATTGGAGATACTGAAAGAATTCTCATTGGTAGGTTATGAGATTATATTTGTATTACTGTTTAACAGGCGTTTATTTTTCTTAAATGATGGAAGAGGTCGATGGTAATGGTATGCAAGGTGAAAAAACAAGGAAATATATATATATATATATATATATATATATATATATATATATATATATATATATATATATATATATAAATATATATATATATATATATATATATATATATATATATATATATATATATATATATATATATATATATATATACACGTGTATATACATATATGTGAGAGTATATATATTCATACATATATATATATATATATATATATATATATATATATATATATATATATATATATAACAAAACACATGTAGCCGTTTTTAGTCCACTGTAAGACAAATTCTTCAAACATGAACTTAGTTATGTTTGAGGTTTGGTCATTTTTCATCACCCCCGCTGGAAAGTACAGATTAGTGATGATGGGAGATCTTTGTCTGATCGCTCATGGCAAACCAGATAGTAAGGGTGGTCCTGACTAGTACAGCTTGGCTGATCGTAGCGATTCACAAACCCATTCATGACTTTAAGGTATTTCGACTGTCATACATTATAGTTAAATAATATAGATATTCTTTTAAATTAAAAACTTAATATATGGAGTTCGAATTATTCTTAAATTTCTTTCTTTTTTTTTTTTTGCTTTGCATACCAACGACATCATCTGCATTCTTCATTACAGTAAAATAAAATCTCATTAAACAGTAATCAAAATATTTTCTCAGATCCTACGAATGAAAATTCTTTCCGTAACTCTAATTCATAAGGGGCATTCA
>NC_090758.1:21257819-21260622 GCF_036898095.1 Palaemon carinicauda
AATTCCCGCAAGTAAGACTTATTTTGAGTTTTTGATAAAAAGTAAGATATTTCTTGGGTTAATATTTTGGAATTATATATTGACTCTTGTGGATTCTTTTTTTAAGTAAGACTTTTCTTTAAAGTGGTTGACCACTTTTCATGAGTTCTTCGCAAAACTTAAGTTTTATTTTAACTATCTTTCCCATGAGAGAGAGAGGAGAGAGAGAGATGAGGAGAGAGAGAGAGAGGAGAGAGAGAGAGAGAGAGAGAGAGAGAGAGAGAGAGGGGGGGGGGAACTACAGTTCAGTAATCTTATATTAGACTTGATTTCCTGATATATTTAATTATTTCTCATGATAGAGAGCATTTTCCCGGGTACAAATCCAACCACAAACATTGCGTTCTGTTAGTTAAATTAGTTAAATTTGATCTCAACTAAACTTTCACTGATCGAATAATTTTAGTCTCGTTTCACACGACCGGACTCTTTTGTACGGATATATTTCTTCTTATTAGTAGACTTCACACGAGACAAATTTTCCTAAGCGAGCTCGTAGTTTCTATAAGCCACTACACTAAACCTAAGTGGGTTAGCAGTGCAGAGGGTTAGTAAATAACTACTTTTCATAAATTTTCCTGAGCGGGCATCGTGTGAAGAACCTCCTTGATCTTTATTGATTTCTAATCCGTGCGGTCTCTTATAAATATGAAGCCTACCTCCTTCTAAGTGAGCAAGTAATTCATTGCCTCCGACAAGATATAAGACAGATAGGATAGATTATCGGGTTTGATAGCTAAGTAAAACTTTAATCTGGTGTCAATTAGATCAGTGATTACTCTGCTAAATATAAGTTTATGGCATTTGTGCCTGTCGGAGTTACCAGGTACTGTAATCACAAAGTAAGTAACAGCCATCACATTTTTTATTTATTTATTTATTCATTTTATTTTTGGTTAAGAGTCATCATCATATCTTAGAACGAAAATACATTAAATTTTCTTAAATGAAAACACTTAAGTGATTATAAGGCAATAATATATTACTTAAAAATCTCTTTCAATATAAAGCAAACGAAATAAAAGAAATATTCCTCTCCACATATTAACAAAATAAGAATGTGGTCAATGGGCGACAGTTTGGAAATGTAAAATCTGGAGGTATTTATCAACCTAATCAATATATTAATTTCTTTGTCACAATAAATCATCCTGATAATATTCTTCTTTAAAATAAAGATGCAGAAACCTTATCGATGCTTTATTTCCAGCACCCAAGAGAGATTACACTCACCGGTAAGCCTCCACTTTGTATACGGTACACTTTTGAATCTCCTTCTGATACGTGTCATAACCATATAGGAACCAAGACCTTATAACCGAAACGTAATCAACATAAAAACCTAACAAAACTGTCTGACAAAAGATCTGTCAGCAATTTCAGCATCATGGAAACGTGCCAAACATTGTAGAGGCTGCGTATTGAATGTAAGTGGTGTAATAGCTAGTGATTATAGATTTTTGTAAGAACGGCAAACGTTGTAGAGGCTGTGTGAGAAAAGAATTGCAAGTGAATTGAGCCTTCTGGGAGAGTTGTAAACGTTGAAGAGGCTTTGCAGTTGGAGCATGTTGTGTTGAAGCCTTCAATTTTAGCCTTCTAGAATCGTTCTAACATTGTAGAGACTGTCTGAGGGAAGAAAAGTTAGTAATTTGAGCATTTTGAAAGCATTGTAAATGATGTAGAGAATAAAATCATTAACTCTACCAAAACTTGATTTACTTCACAGTCTCTACCTCTTAAGTCTATGTCCGGTTTTCCAAACCTTGGATCTTGGTCTCTATAAAGTGGTCCACTCCTTTCTGACAAGGAATGTTCCACAAGGTGGGTGTTCGCTAGGGTCAGGAATTGCTTCATTGGTGGAGTTAAAAACCAATCTCCTTCCAGAAAGGTTGAGGTGCTCAGGACCCTCCAGAGCCATGAAGATTATTCATTATTTTGGGCACCGTCCATGAACAGGATTCCTTTGATCACTCATCTGTTTAACCCTTTCATTTTGTCAATAGCATTTCGTAGAATTTGATGTAGTGCAATACTGGCCAGTCAATAAAGAGATGGCATGGGCGTTGCCATTCATATGCCACTGATTAGAAAAGAAACTTCTATACAACTTAGATATTAGTGGAAACGTTATTTTTATTATCTAAATAATGACGCACTGTAACTACAAAAACTTTACTGTTATATAATGATCAAGAGATGAAAAAAATAAGATAATGATCGATATTCAATATATTGACCTAAATATTCCTTAATACTTTTTTATCCAAATACCCCTCCCCAAAAAAAAAACTCAATATTAATTTAAACAATAAGAAACAAACATATGTAGATATATATATATATATATATATATATATATATATATATATATATATATATATATATATATATACACACTCCGCACACACATACACACACACACACACTCACACACATATATATATATATATATATATATATATATATAATATATATATATATATATATATATATATATATATATATATATATATATATATATATATACCATTGAATAAACAAAATTATAATGAAATAAGGTATTTATGCAAATGAATAAAAGAAGTACAATAACATCCTAAAATAAAATATTGAAGAAGGAAGGACTGAGGCCAAATCATTGATAGACCTGGTCCACTAGAATAGATTGAGATCATAAGGGAATAATAGCAGTCATCAATCAACCCAATGAAAAAAAAAGGGAAAGAATAAGTGTTTTAGATGGAAAATGACATCGGTTACGCCA
>NC_090758.1:21278622-21281122 GCF_036898095.1 Palaemon carinicauda
CTTCTTCCCGATTCATAAAGTAAACACTCTGAATGGAACATATCTAGCATTTTTAGCAATTTATTAATTTGTTTTTTTTTTTAACAATTTATTCTTTTGATTACTTCCATACTTTTTTTTTTTGCTACTTTTTAGCAATATATTATTTTGCTGCCTTTTACAATTTACTTTATACGACTTTTTAACAATTTATTATCGGTTACTTTTTTTGGTAATTTATTCTTTTGCTGCCCTTTTAGCTTATTATTCCGTTGCATCCTTCTCGGCTATTTATTCTTGAGCTGCTATTTAGCTAGTTGCTCCTTTACTGTTTTTTAGCAATTTCTTTTTTTTATGCCTCTTTAGCAATTTAATATTTTGTAGATTTTTAGCAATTTATTCTTTTGCGGTATTTTAGCAATGTTTTTTTTTTTGCTGATGTATAAAGAAGAAAAGGCATTCAAGACCTTATTAGTTGATGTACTGCAAGTGTAATGAACTAAAATTTCTTCTAAATATCCTTTATTATTTCGGCCAAACATTGTCGAGAATCAGTAAACTCTGGACAGAAATAATTCTCTCGCAATTTTTTTATGAATATTAGATATCATCTAATGAAATCAGATTAAATTGCTCGATCCACATAGGAGGAATTAAAATATTCTCTTTGAATGTATTTTTCTCAAATCCGGCCAAAGCAAACCAATATTTTCGTTCATAAACAAGTCTTTATTTGAAGGAATGTAAATTGTTATTATTATTATTATTATTATTATTATTATTATTATTATTATTATTATTATTATTATTATTATTATTATTATTATTATTATTATTATTATTATTATTATTTGTTTATCCCACTGCTATGTAAATACTAATTTATATGTATACTGATATACATAAATTGTGTCTAAAGTTGTATACAAAATAAGTGTGTTTCTACTGTTACTTTTTATTTTTCATTTTCATTGTTGATATTAATGTTAGTCTATTATATTCACTACTGTACACTACAGTATAAGAAATGCTTCATAGAGTTCTGTACATCAATCATAGGCTAGCTGTTTAGGAGTTGATAGTCACTATGAAAGATATCATTTACATTTGGCACAAGCGAGGCTCTTCTAAGTATATAGAATTGAACAAACACTCTCTCTCTCTCTCTCTCTCTCTCTCTCTCTCTCTCTCTCTCTCTCTCTCTCTCTCTCTCTCTCTCTCTCTCCCCTTCCCGTCATCCTCTCGCCCATTATATTGGCTTTGACTTTGCCTTAATTTTTCGAAAATTTCCATTTCTGTAAGTAACGAATTGTGTGATAGCACTGTACGTATATTACAGTAATGCCTACAGTATCAGCAATTGTTTCGTTATTATATTGGTATTAGTGTACAATTCAGTACAAGTTCGTCGATGAGTTAGCTTATTGTGTACGTATGTACAATACAAATTCTCTCATGTGTATAAAGTTAGTGAAGTGTAATTATCGAGAGATAAAATATTCTGTGATAGAAACCACATGTAAACTATGTTGCAGTGCTTTTGGGTTACCGAGTTTGTTACTCGCCGGCACATATTCCATGGGTGATGAATTGGTAGGTTATCAGTTGACCACCTTAGACCTGCAAGCATTTGTGGATTCTTTGTCTTCGCACCTGTTATGTTACCTAATTCCTTACTTCCGCGAATGTGGAGGGCTGACTGTATTCTAAAATAATTCCTATCTTTTTAAATTTTATTTCCTGATCCTTTCTTCCTCTTATCAATTCTCTTCATTTTCACGTTTTATTAGCCCTTAATGTGTCCCGTAGCATACATGTTATCTGAGACTCCGACTCGTTACCTAACACAAACTCTTCTAATTGGATCAGTTAAGAAGGAAAATTTCGGTGCAAAAAGAGGACATTAAAGAGTCTGAGGCTTATATCGAAACTGCACGGCGGTAATTCCAAAGAATCTCTCTCTCTCTCTCTCTCTCTCTCTCTCTCTCTCTCTCTCTCTCTCTCTCTCTCTCTCTGCTTATAAACTTTAGTTTACATTCATCTTTTTCTCTAAAGTATTAAATGTATCTATCGACAATATAGTTTTTCTGCGTTTGATTCACTATTCAGAAATAGAATTTTGTATATATATATATATATATATATATATATATATATATATATATATATATATATATATATATATATATGTGTGTGTGTGTATATATATATATATATATATATATATATATATATATATATATATATATATATATATATATATGTATATATATATATATATATATATATATATATATATATATATGTATATATTCTCTCTCTCTCTCTCTCTCTCTCTCTCTCTCTCTCTCTCTCTCTCTCTCTCTGTCGGTGTAAAGTAATTGTTTCTATTATCGGAAAGTACCCTAATTAAAGAATCGAGTTAACATATTCAAATTCTAACTAATATGGAAATCTTACCAGTTAATAAATTCAGAAGAGATTAAAAAAATACCCTGATAAGGGGAGAGAGAGAGAGAGA
>NC_090758.1:21286122-21288622 GCF_036898095.1 Palaemon carinicauda
ATATATATATATATATATACATATATATGTATATATACATCTATATATATATATATATATATATATATATATATATATATATATATATATATATATATATATATATATATATATATATATATATGTATATATACATATATATATATATATATATATATATATATATATATATATATATATATATATATGTATATATATATATATATATATATATATATATATATATATATATATATATATATATATATATATATATAGTATCGTCGTCGTCGTCGGTGCCAACTCGTGTCCGAGTATTGGGTTCTGTCGTTAGCCATCAGCCTCCTATCTATGGGGTGGCTGCTTATATCTGATGTGGCTGTTAAGTCCTAGTCTGTGGTGGAAGTCGTGGACAGTGTTCACAAGGGAGAGTAGGTGGTGGGCGGGGCTGTTCTAATCGCTGTCTCCTTCTTCTCCCTCTAGCCTCCTCATTTTGTCTCCTCCTCTCCTCGAAGTCCACGGTGCCATGGTGTACTGTACTCCTCCAGGTTTTCCTGTCCCTGGCTGTTTCTTCCCATGAGGAAGGATCGATGTCAGTTAGAGCCAGGGTGCGCTTTAGTTGATCTTTATAGCGCATTTTCGGGGGTCCTCGTGGTGTGGTGCCCTGGTTCAGTTCTCCCTAGAATATTTTCTTTGGGAGCCTAGATGGATCCATCCTATGCACGTGTCCTATCCAGCGGAGGCGGTGGTGGATAATGGTGGCGTCTACGCTCGTCAGCGAGGCACGTTCTAAGACTTCAATGATGGTGGTGTGGCTCTTCCAGGGGATTTTCAAGATCTGCCTCAGTTTCATATGTTGGAAGCGTTCTAGGTTTTTAATATCGTTTCTATATAGTGTCCATGTTTCACATGGATACAGGAGCGTGGAGAGGACTACTGCCCTGAACACCATTATTTTGGTGGTCATTGTCAGTGCGTGGTTGTTAAATACGCGGCAGTTGAGTCGGCCAAAGGCAGAGTGGGCTGCCCTGATCCTGTTCTCCATGTCCTTTTTGATTGTGGGAGCTGATGTTAGGATGCTCCCTAGGTAGGAGAACTAGTAAACCTGTTCTAACGATTGGTCATTCACTGTGGTATTGAAGTTTGGGAGCATCAGTCCTGGTGGATGTTGGACGAGGGTCTTGGTTTTATCTGTGTTGACTTGCATCCGAAAACGTTCTTAGGCGGAGTTGTATGCATCAGCTGACGACTGCAGGTCTTCTACCGTCTGACCTGGGGTGGCATTGTCGTCAGCATACTGCAGTTCTCGCACTGCACACAATGTGGTCTTGGTTCTGGCGCGGAGTCTGGCAAGGTTGAAAGCGCCTCCATCCATGCGGAAACATAGGTCGACTGAGGGTGTGTCTGTGGGAATCTCGTTGAGCATTGCTGCGGTGTATAGCGAGAAACACGTTGGGGCCAGAACACAGCCCTGCTTCAGGCCACCGTTGATGGGCAATGGGCCTGAAAGAGAGTTCTGGTGGCAGACTCTCCCAACCATTCTGTCATGGAGGGCACGCACCAGCTTGACAAAATCGGGTGGGCAGCCATATATTTTGAGGACAGCCCACATGGCAGGTCGAGGTACTTTGTCGAAGGGCTTTTTCAAATCCCAGAAGATGAATATTATGGGCTGTTGTTGTTTGAGGCTCTTCTCTTGTAGTTGTCGCGCACAGAAGATCATGTATATGGTCCCGCGGGAAGGTCGAAAGCCGCACTGAGACTCTGGCAGGACGTCTTCTGCGAGAATATGGAGGCGGTCAAGGAGAATCCGCGCGAAAATCTTAATCGCGATGCTTAGTGGTGATATTCCCCGGTAGTTGTTACAGTTCTCCCTGTCTCCCTTCTAGAAGATGGTAACGATGTTTGCATCGCGGAAGTCACTGGGGAGGGTCTTGGTCTCCTATATTCTCAGTATGAGGAGCATAAAACGGTTCCTCAAACCGGGGCCACTGTGAGTGAGGAGCTCCAACGGGATGTTGTCTGGCCCTCGGGCTTTGCCGGGCTTCATGCACTGCAGGGCCATGTTGAAGTCATGGTTGGAGGGTGGTAGTGCCATCCAGTGACGGACGGGATGCTGCGGGGTCATTCGCAGGAGATCGTCTGGGGTGTCTGCTTGGTCATTGAGGAGGTTCTCAAAGTGAGACCTTCACCTGGCCAGGATGCCCTCGCTGTCGGTGATGGCCGTGGCACCATCCGCATCCTTCAGGCGGCCCACTGATGACCCTGTGGGACTAAATATTTCCTTTGTTGCTGCATAGAAGCTGCGCAGGTCACGTTGGTCAGCGAAACTCTGTATTTCTGCAGCTTTTCTTTGCCACCAGGTGTTCTGGGCTTCACGGATCCCTCTTTGGCAACCAGCTTCAGCCACCCTGTGAGCACATTTGTTAGCTGCTGTTTTTTGGTTTTCCAAAGTCAGGCGTGCTTGTCGTTTGGTTTCAATGAGAAGAGAGATGGTAGCATCATTCTCATCAAACCAATC
>NC_090758.1:21293622-21298622 GCF_036898095.1 Palaemon carinicauda
GTTGATTCAGAGATAAATTTGAGCCTGATGTTTCTAACCTGAATAGTTGACCACCCTTGAAGTCTGAAGTTCTACGAAGATAGACCTTTAGGCATTCTACTGGACATAGAGATGCATCTTCTTTCAAAGGGCAGATTCTCCAGGGACCCCACCTGTTGGTGGGTAACTCATTCTTGGCGAGAAACGTAGGATCCGGAAACAGGTTCAGATCCCCCCATCCAGGAACTGAACACGACCTGCCTCTCGCGAGAGGGCTACGATCTCACTAACCCTGGCCCCGGACGCGAGTGCAAATAGGAAAATAACTTTTTGCGTCAAATCCTTTAACGCACATTCTTCATTGCTCAACAGGGAGGCGAAATGAAGAACTTTGTCTAAAGACCATGAGATGGGCTTTGGAGGTGCTGAAGGTCTGAGCCTAGCGCAGGCTTTCGGAACTTTATTAAAGATCTCGTTACCTAGGTCGATCTGGAAGGCAAATAAAATGGGTCTCATCAAAGCAGATTTACACACTGAAATCGTGTTAGCTGCCAACCCTTGGCCATGGAGGTGGATGAAGAAAGATAAGCAGAAGTCTGTTGAGATCTCCTGCGGATTCTTTGCCTTTACAAAGGCCACCCATTTTCTCCAAGATGACTCATATTGCCTTCTAGTCGATTTGCACTTATATTCCTCTAGGAAGTCTATGCTGGCTTTCGAAATCCCGAAACGCTTTCTCACCGCAAGGGCGAGAAAATCATGAGCTGCAGGGTCCGGGTTTTCTGTAATGAAGCGCAGACAGTCGACTTCTGGACTCGCTGGGTCAGAACTGGATGTGGAAGCGGCACAAACTTCATCTGTAGTTCCAACGCCAAGGGGAACCACATACTGTTCGGCCACTTGTGGGCCACTATTGCCGCTACCCCCTTGAAGGATCTCAGTTTGTTGAGGACCCTCAACAGAAGGTTGTGAGGAGGGAACAGATAAATCCTGGACCATCTGTTCCAGTCGAGGGACATCGCGTCCACTGCTTCCGCTAAGGGGTCCTCGTACGGGGACACGTACAGGGGCAACTTCTTGTTGTCTTTCGTCGCAAAGAGGTCTATCTGCAGTTCTGGGACTTGATTCAGAATGAAGGAGAATGATCGTGCGTCTAAGGACCATTCCGACTCTATCAGTGTGAACCTGGATAGAGCGTCCGCTGTCACATTGCGGACTCCTTGAAGGTGAACTGCCGACAGGTACCACAAATTCTTTTCCGCCAATCGGAAAATGGCTAACATCACTTGGTTGAGAAGTGGTGACCTCGACCCTTGTCGATTCAAGCATCTCACAACCACCTCGCTGTCCATCACCAATCTTATGTGGATCGAGTGACGCGGGGAGACTTTCTTTAAGGTAAGGAGCACTGCCATAGCTTCTAGAAAGTTTATATGAAAGGTCCTGAATAGCTTGGACCAAGTCCCCTGGACTTTTTTCCGATGAGAGTGACCTCCCCATCCCTCCTTTGAGGCGTCTGAGTGAATCGTCATCGATGGGGGAGGTGGCTGAAGAAGAACCGACTTCTTTAGATGTCTGGCTTGGGACCAAGGCCTGAGAAGAGTACGTAGCCGAGGCGGCACTGGTGTTCTCAGATCTCTTCGCGCGTTTGATGCATACCTTCTCCAAACTCCGGTTGCATCCTTTAGCTGTGCTCTTAGCACTAGGTCTGTCACTCAAGCAAACTGGAGAGAGCCTAGTACCCTCTCCTGTTCGCGTCTTGATATCCTTTCGGAATCTAGAAGTCTCTTGACAGAGCCCGCTATCTCCTTCCTTTTCTTCGTCGGGATGGAGAAACTGTGTGACAAAAGGTCCCAGTGGATTCCCAGCCACTGGAACTTTTGGGATGGAGAAAGTCGAGACTTTTTTCTGTTGATCTTGAAGCCTAGGTACTCTAGGAACTGGATCACCTGACTGGAAGCTTGCAAGCATTCGGTCTCGGATGCAGCCCACACCAGCCTGTCGTCCAGGTAGGCTACTACCTGAATTCTCTTTAGGCGTAATTGTTTGAGAGCTGCGCTCGCAAGCTTCGTGAAAATCCTTGGGGCTATGTTTAGCCCGAATGGCATGGCTCTGAAGGCGTATAGTCTCCGTTGTAGCCTGAACCCTATGTAGGGGGAGAGTCGACAGCTGATTGGAATGTGCCAATAGGCATCTGACAAGTCTATAGAGACTGAGTATGCCCTCTTGGACAGTAAGGTCCTTATGTGTTGTAGTGTTAGCATCTTGAATTTGCAATTCACTATGAACTTGTTGAGTGGCGACAAGTCCAGAATGACTCTGAGCTTTTCCGAGTCTTTCTTGGGAACACAAAACAGCCTCCCTTGGAATTTGATGGACTTCACCTTTCGGATCACCTTTTTCTCCAACAGTTCTTGAACGTACGCCTCCAGAACGGGGGTGGAGTGTTGGAAAAACCGAAGGCACGGGGGTGGAGTGCTGTACCAGCTCCAGCCAGTCCATTCTTGAGTAGGCTTTGGGCCCAGGGATCGAAGGTCCAGCGATCCCAAAATTTCATCAGTCTCCCTCCTACCGTTATCGTTTCACTTGGACTGCCGTCCTGAGGTCTTGCCTCCCTGACCACGACCACCTCTGAATCCCCTTCCCCTTGAGGGGCGTCTAGACGAGCCTCTGGCTGCTCCTCTAGGTTTTGCACGAAAGGAAGAAGACTGTCCTTCGGACATTGGGGTGAATGTGGTTGACTGACCTGGCACAGCCTGGGGTACCCACTGAAAAGTAGTCGGGGTTTGTGCCACCATCTGGGGCACTGGAAGCAATGGCAATTGCAGTTGCTGTTGCTGTCTAAAAGGCTTGGCTGACCGAGACGGTAGCCTAGTCCTCATATTCTTCCTCTTTGGTTGAGGACCCTCATCCGGGGAAGATTTTCTTTTGATAGCCAGGCCCCACTTCTGGAGAAGGTTTCTATTCTCTACGGCGGCCTTATCAACAACCTCTTTGACCACATCGGTAGGGAAAAGGTATTTTCCCCAAATGTTGGAGGAGATTAACTTCCTTGGCTCGTGTCTCACCGAAGCCCCGGTGAACACGAACTCCCTGCAAGCTCTCCTTGCCCTGACGAAGCTATAAAGGTCCTTCGTCTCTGTGGCTAGGTGAGACTTAGCCACTACCATGAACATTTCATGGACCTTGGGGTCACTTGCCATCGTCTCAAGAGTAGTCTGATGAGACATTGAGGCAGCCAGTCTTTCTTTTGTCTCGAACTCTCTTCGTAAAAGAGAGTCGGACAGCTTGGGGAGGTCCTCGCCGAATTGCCGTCCGGCAATATCAGCCTCCAACTTTCCTACTGAGAATGTCAGATGGACATCCTTCCAGTCTTTGTGGTCCATAGGCAGGGCCAGCGACAAGGGTTTACACTCCTCCAGGGAGGGGCAAGGCTTGCCGGCCTCGACTGCCTTTAGGACAGCCGCAAACCCTTTCTGTAAAAAGGGGAAGGCTCTAGCAGGAGAGGACACAAAAGAAGGGAGCTTCTTGTTCAATGCAGCTACCTTCGAATTAGAAAAGCCCCTCTCTTTCATCGAGGATGAAAGTAGGGCTTGAGCCTTAGCGTGGTCCATAATTATGACCTCCTTCGGCTCTGTCTCCTCCCTTGAAGCTGGTTCTTTTCTCAGCCGGACATAGCAGTCCGGATATGATGCCTTGCTGGGCCAAAATTCCACCTCCTCTAGGGGAACTGAACCCAGCTTATCCGAGATGACGATCTTTCCAGTCGTCATCGGCATGTGCTCAGCATACCTCCAGGGGTTAGCATCTGAGCATACGGGAAGGTCTTTCACATTGAGCCTTTTCCGGGGCCCACGTGATTCTGCCAGGGACTGCATACGCAGTTCCATAGCAGCCGCCTTCTCCTGATTCTCCTTCTGCATTTGTTGGATCATTCCAACAATCGAAGAGAGGGCCTGTCCCAGTTCTACTGGGAGACCGGCCGATGTTGAGGGGATAGGATCCGGAATCTGAACCGGAATAGCCGACACCTCGTCGACCTCATCCTCTACGACATCCGGGGTTTGAACTTCATCCTGACCTTCTGCCAGGAGGTCTTGTTCCAAACGTTCGTCCAGGTCAGACATCCTGTCATCTGACTGGATGTCTTGCATCGCAACTGCGACTTCCACGTCCACCTGGACTTGATCTTGAGGGATCTCCTCTTGAGGCTGGGGAATCACTGCATCAGCTGATGCCTGGGGAAAAAGATACTCCCTCATCTTCTCACTTGGAAGATAAGGGCCAGAGGTGTTCTTCTTGAAGCCCCTTACCCAAGTACGAAGCTTTTCCCTTGCTATATCCCTTGATTCCGCCGTTCTAGGGGAATCAAAAGCCTCAGTAATCAGGTTAGTGCATACAGTACATACCTGAGGGTCCCAATACTGGAGATCATCCTTGGAGACAGCGCATGCTGCATGTCTCCTACAACACTCATGTCCGCAGAGGTTTTTGCTGCGGACGTTGCAGAAAACATTTCCGCACTTCCGAGGGTCCTCCTGTAAAGAGAAGAAATTTCCATTAGTATCAAGTGAACTATGTATCACTGAATATGCATAGTATAGCATAACAATTCATAAAGGAAAGACACACACTTGTGTTTCACTCACAACCCATTGTTGCAGCCTTCCAGATAATAAAATCAAAATGGTTTATCTCTTCTAGAGTAACCAATGCAAGGTTTCCAGAGGAAACAGGTGGAGCTCACACCTAAGCAATGATTTTAAAATCCTGGATAATAGACAGGGAAGAACTCAGCTTCCTATCTGAGGGCAACAGCAAAGGGGTGTGCAAGAAAACACAATAGTGTTAGAAGACACAGTGCTGTACCAAAACCCTTACTATAGTTTTCCTCTTACTGTATATGCTATACAGAAGAATACTAGTACAGTATAGGGGGATGTGTGCCGGCCTGCCTTCGCCGGCCGGCACACACCAAAACTAGCTTTAAAGTATACTACTTAACAGCTATAGGGCGGCAG